>NW_028262777.1:0-82130 GCF_049901715.1 Pseudonaja textilis | reverse complement strand
CCACACCATCACCACTTTTTCTGCCCCAAAGCACTTCAGTAGAAAGATTTTACTTCCTACTGGGACTCAAACCCTCCTGGGCCTGTTAGGGCAATAGAGATAGACCAGACCCTGCTGGGAGCCCAAGGGTCCTGGTCTACTTGAGATAGGGAAACCAATCCCCCACCGGGAAAAATTGAAAATTATAGCACCTACCCTTCGATGTCGTCCGCAGCTCTGGAGGCAACTGGTGGTGACCAAAGGTGCAGAAGTGATGGGAAGAAGTCTTTTCAAAATGGCTGCCTGAGTTTCAAAATGGCTGACTATGTATTCAAAATGGCCACCGGCCATGAGGAGTCTTCAAAATGGCTGCCAGGCTCACACGAGGATTCTTCTTCTAGGGATGCTCTGATCCTTCCCTGGAGATTCGTTGCTCTGCAGAAGGCAGAGAAAGGAAGAAAAGAAAGCAGCCCAAGATCAAGGGGCTGCCTGCTTCACCGCAGGGTGTGAAGCAACCCCATGGCTCTGTAAGGAGCGTGGCCGATGCCCACGCTCTCTGAAAATGGCTGTCCGGCCAAGAAATAGCTTCCTCTTTGCCCTGGAGCTCCTAAAACAGCCCCGTGGCTCTGCAAAGATGGCAGAAGCCTCCACCCACGACAAACAGCTGTCCGGCCGATCGATCCTGCGATCTTTGGCCTTGAGGGCTTAAAACGGCCCCTGCGGCCCCTGCAGGCTGCTCTGGATCCCTAGAGCAGCCCTCAGCTGTTTGGCAGTCTCCCGATCATCAGCTGTGAAGTGGAGCGCCAATTTCAAACAGAGGAAGAAAACCAAGGCTTTTATTCTTTTAAAAGAAATTTTCCTTTGCAAAGGTTGCCTTTGGGTGAAAAAGCTCCAAAGGCAGGAGAGGCAATACCACACATCCTGTGCTGCTAAGGACTGAGTAGAAACAGAAGAGGAGCCACCCAGAGTGGGCAGAGATAGGCTAATAAGCCTTTTGCACAGACTCAATCCTAAGCAGATAAGGAAGAGTATCACCCATTCTGACCTGTTACAGCATTACAAGGAAAATAATGGATGGAAAGTGAACAAGGAGAGATTTAACCTGGAAATAAGGAGAAACTTTCTGACAGTAAGAACAATCAGCCAATGGAAAACCCTTGGAAGCTGTGGGAGTGCCATTACTTGAGACCTTCAAGAAGAGATTGGACTGCCATTTGTCAGAAATGGGCAGGGGGTTGGACTAGATGACCTACAAGGTCCCTTCCAACTCTGATTATATGTTATCTGTTCGTTTATTTGCATTAGTTAAAGTGAGAATAAAAAAACAACTCAAAATGTACAAGTAAACATTTCTGACAGTTCATAAAAAAATCAGTGACCAATATAGCCACCCTTTTTCAGTAACAGTCATAAGCTTTCCATTCATGGAGTCTGTCGGTTTCTTGACAGACTTTTTGTGCAACAACAACCAGTCTCCCAGACTGTTCAGAGAGAGTGTACTGTTTTCCTTCACCGTAAATCTCCCATTTAAGAAGGGCCCACAAGTTTTCAATAGGGTGTAGGTCAGGTGAGGAAGGAGGCCATGTCATTATTCTTTCATCTTTAAGGCCTTTACTGGCTAGCCACGCAGGCGGAGTACTTTGATGCATGTGATGGGATTGAAAGATGCAGACTTTTCCTGTACCACTGCTTGAAGAAAGTGCCTTCTGAAAACTGGCAGTAGGTTTGGGAGTTGATTTTGAGTCCATCTTCAACTGGAAAAGGTCCAATTAGCTCATCTTTAATAATACCAACCCATCTCAGTACCCCACGTCCACCTTGCTGCCATCTGAGTTGAAGTGGAGTTCCCATCTATCTGGTCCGTCAAGTCACTCTCATCTCATCAGTCCATAAAACCTTTGAAAAATCTGTCTTCAGATATTTCTTGGCCCAGTCTTGCCGTTTCAACTTATGTGTCTTGTTAAGTGGTGGTCAGGTTTCAGCCTTCTTTACCTTGGCTAAGACTCTGAGCACTGAACACTTCTGGGCACTACTTCTGGGCACTCCAGGTAGGTTGCAGTTCTGGAATATGACAGCGATGAAGGATAATGGGTTCCTGGTAGCCTCCTGTTTGATTCTTTTCTAAATCTTTGGCAGTTAATTTGCGTCTTTTTTTTCTCAACATGTTTCTTGTGACCCTGTTGACCATTTGCAATGAAACATTTGATGGTTCTGTGATCACACCCCAACATCTTAGCAATTTCAAGAGTGCTGCATCCTTCTGAAATATTTTTACAATTTCTGACTTTTCAGAGTCATTTTTAAATCTCTTTTTGGCCTATTTTGCCTGAGGAAAAGAAGCTGCCTAATAATTATGCACACCTTGATGTTGTGACTCGGAGGTTTGAGCCTGCTCTGTTAGAGGACACAGACTTGGACAACGAGGAAGAGGGAGGATTTGGCTCTTTTGAGGCTTTGTTAGAGGATTTGGAATTGCCTTCCTCCCCAACACTTTCCTCTTCGACAAGTCCTTCCTCCTGGTTGTGCCTCAGGTTTAACCAGGAGGGCGTATCAAACCTCTGGCTGAGGAATGTTAGTTTGAAGCGAGGCAAAGCGCGAGCATAAGCGTGAAAATGCAGCATAGGGTGTTGATCTCCTTAGCCACACCTGCATCCCTCATTGTGATTTATGCTTTCTTATCGGACTTGCCAGCAGACAGCTGGTGTGAAACTGCCAAGAATGTTTCGGATTAAGGAATTTAACCCTGTAATACCGGACCTGCTTATTTGTGTTTCAGCTGGAGTTTGGACTTATTACTTTGTTTGTACACGCTTACCTTGATATAGGAGTGTTGTTGATCATCCCTCATTACAAAAAACATCCACCTGATATGTTTATATCCACTAAGCATTCAAGTTTATACAGCGTAGAGGTGGAAAATATGCATAAAAATTGGATTGAGGGCGGAGCTGATGTCGCTGCAGCACAATGTGGAAATCTCTAGGG
This sequence comes from Pseudonaja textilis, assembly GCF_049901715.1. Lineage (NCBI taxonomy): Eukaryota > Metazoa > Chordata > Lepidosauria > Squamata > Elapidae > Pseudonaja > Pseudonaja textilis. The sequence goes on along the minus strand of NW_028262777.1, from coordinate 79,166 downwards.
GGCTCCTAGGCAGGATGTTGATATCCTGAAAGCCGGTGGTCCCTTGGACTGAAAATTGTCTTGGAGAGATGACGATCGAGGAAGGGACACTCTGCTGATCCCAGGATACCTCAATATCCACAGTAGATTGAGAGATAGCCTCAGCCGGCTTGAAAGGAAGCGGTCATTGCGAACCGCTACAAGGCTGGGACAGACTGGTGGAAAGAAAGTGAAAAGCATTAATTCGACTTGGATAGGGAGCTTTCTATTTACTGATTAACTAAAACAAAGAGCCTGGAAAAGAAAAGGGTGAAAAGTAACCTTTAAAAGGATGAGTGGTAATAAATCCCCGAGAAAGCTGCGAGGAAGCGGTTTATGGCACCTAAATAGCAGAAGAAATGTTAATCACTGGGTTAAAAGACAAACCTTTTTTTCTCTGATTATTTCTAACTGGGCACTGGACTGGATAACTGAACTAATTGAAGGAAATAAGAAGAGAATTAAGCTATATCAATTTGGACTGGTTTTTGTCTTCTTCTGACTTTTTAAATTTTTAAATTGTTTAAAATTGCCTTCTTTTTCTATCTTTAAAAAAAAATACTAAGACTTATAGGAACCTCAATTATTTAAATCAAAGGAAAACAGTGTAACAGTGCCATCTATCAGAGGAAATTTGGAAAGGGGAAAATTTTAAACTGACCTTGAATACAAAGCCAAAACAAGATACAATTATCCACAGAGATAGAGAGCTACAGTGAGAACTTATATTATGAACAGTGTAGCTCTTGACACTAAGTGAAACAAAGAAGAAATAAAGAAGCAAAGCAGAGGCCCCTATCACCAAAACTGTTTCCTTTTCTTCCCTTTTATCTTCTCCCCCCCACCTGTTTAAACTATTTGGATAGAATGGCTAATAGCACTGTTAATATAAAAGCTTGATTTCTCGTACTTCCTTCCTAGTGGACATTGTTAAGAAATTTTTCTTTTGTTTCCTATTTACTTACTTTAAACTATTTTTACCGTTTTATTATTTCTCCTTTTCTCTTCTCTGGTATTGGACTTTTTTTTTTTTTGCTCCTGTGGATTTTGGATTATTCTCCTTTTTTTCTACCATTTTTATTATTTCTCCTTTTTCTTCTCTGGCATTGGATTTACTTTTTACTCCTTGTGGATTTTGGACTATCTTTCTTTTTCTGAAATATAATTGGGAAATTTCTTTTTTTTTCTCCTTTCCTTTTTATTGGATTTATTGGAACTATTGGACTTGGATTTTTCCTTTTTATATTTTTAGGGGCTCCTTTACTTTTTGAATTTAATTTTCTTTTGGATGGTTGCTTTTCACACTTCTCCTGGTTAATTTTCTCTTTTTATTTTAATTGGACTGTCTTCTTAAGGTGGATTAAGGTATAGAAAGAACCTGACAAAAAAAATTTCTCTTCTCTTTTTCTTTTTCTCTCCTCCCCTTGAGCTTGGGGGACACTTGGTAATTTACAAACTAGAAAGATAACAGCTTAAAGATGAAGAAAACAGTAGCATCTCAACCAACCTCAGCCTCGTCATCAGCGGCATCCATCCCTAGAAGTCAGAGCATCTGGGTTGATTACCCAACAAGAGAAGGCAGTGGCAATGCAAGCTGAAATTAAAGCAATATTTCAAACAATGCAAGGCCAAATGGGGAAATGGATGGATGATAAAATAGGAGATCAGATGAAAAGAGTAGGGAAGATGGAAGGAAAAGTAGACAATATTGAAGGTAAAATAGAGAATATCAACAAATGATGGAAAAAATGAAAAAGCAGATAGGGAAAATGGAAGAAAAAGCATTGATTATGGAAGATAAGTTCATATTAGATTCACAAATTAAGCAGGCTATAAATGAACACAAATACTGAAGGTGGTGAAAAAGAGAAAATGAGACCATTAAAGTACAAAGGAAAATGATATATGATGGATGAAATCAATAGTGTTGAAGCAGATACCAAGAATTGTACAGAGACCCATTAGAAGAAAATAATCAGATACCAAGAACTGTAAGAGACTTTAGAAGAGAATATCAGTTCTGACCAAATGTCTAATTAAAGAGAGAAATAAATTTCAGATGGCTGATACCAGAAGGAATCACCTGGTGGTGACAATTGAAAAGCAGAACTATTTTGCCAATCAGAACTTCATGGCATAGAATAGATACAATTGAGGAAGGAATAGAGAGAGAAGTAAACAAGGTGCAGTGTGCTCTTTCTACTTTTTAAGCTGGGCTTCTTCTTACTTTAACAAACCCCTCTCCTTATAGCTTACTTTTGTAATAGCTATTTGGATCTTTAGCCTTTGGAACTTGTTTTTGTCTTTCTTTTTGTTTTGAAGTCTAATTTGTGCGTTTGCATTTTATTTTAAAGGAAAAGCTTTAGTATTAATGATTTCTTTCCTTTTTCTTTTTTTTTTAAGGAGTAGTCTCTTTTCTTTTTCTGTCTCCCTCCCATATTTTTCTATTTACCTTCCATAATGGGTTTTTTTTGTGGTTTCTTTCTTTTGTTATACATCCTTTTATACCTGAGACTTTTTAATTGGATTAAGGTATAAAAGGATGCATATTTCAAAGGAAGAGGCACAAAACAATATATCGGGGCAAATAGAAAAGGCTGAGGAGGAGACAGAAAAAGAGAGACTGCTCCAGCAAAAAGGAAAATGCGTGAAATATGGCGCCTCGCAAAATCAAGTGCAGGCATGCAAAATTGAACTCAGAAAATGAGACAAAAACAAGTTCAAGACGAATCAAATGTATTACAGAAATGGCTAATGAGAGAGATTTAACAAAGTAAGAAATGGCCAACAAAAAGTAGAAGCTGCTGTTGGGCTTTGATGGGTTATAACTCTTCTCAGGTCTTGTCACTGCCCTCTGTAGGCTACGGCGCAGACCAGCTGTGATAAGAGCGGAAGAGCACCTGCTATGTGCACTCATGCTCCTGTCTTGTCGACGGGCAATGTGCTGAAAGAGTGCATTCTTCTGTCTGGTCAGAAAAGAGATAGAATACTTCAAACTGGTGGCTACAGTGTTGGCGCCTCTGCTCACTTTCCCCCCTCCTTTCTTCTCTCTACTACTCACTCTGTTCTATTGCTTCCGTCTCTCCTTTGTATTCTCTGAAACCATTCGATCGCCAAACTCAGTTCTGCTTTTCAGGCCAGCATACGTGCTGTGCCTTTGTTCTGCGCCAGTCTGCTATTCATTTTGGTATCGTATCTGGTATTTCTCTTTAATCCGGAGCATTTGGTCAGGAACTGATATTCTCTTCAGGTCTCTTGATTCTCGTCTGCTCCAACACTATTTCTTTCCTTTAACCTTTTGTGGTTCATCTCACCGCCTCTTTGTTCTTGGCAATGAACCTATTATGAACTGCTCTGGCAACTGCCATTCCGCGTGTTTGCCCAGAAATGACCAGTCGGCCTTATCCATTGCAACATATTTTCAGCACTGCAGCAGACGATCAGTCTTGATGTCTGTAATCCTGCTCTCCGCAGATCATGCTTTTCTTCCATTTTCCCCATTCGTTCCACTAAGGCCCTCCGTCATTTGGTGGATATTCTGGCCGCAGCTGTGTGTCTGCACCTCTCCGCCACACTTTCATCTGATCTCCTGACATCGTCCATCACTTGCCATTAATATGTTGAAGTGTGCTAATTCAGCACGTGTCACTGCCTCTTGTGAAATGATGCTCAGATGTGCTCCTGACTCTGAGGATGGATGCCATGATGACGGGCTGTGGTGAGATCACTTGCTGTTTCTTCATCTTTAAGCAATATCTTACAGTTTAACAATCCTCCCCCCAAGAAGGAGAAGAAGAAAAGTTTTTTGTCAGGTCTTATACAACACCTTAAAAAGATAGTCAATAAAAATAAAGAAAACAACTGGGAGAAAGCAACCATGAAAATTAAATTCAAAGAAACGAAATAAAAATAAAAGGAAAATCAAGTCCATAATGCAAAAACGGATGCCAGGACGAGATTCTGGGTAGAATTCCATACTTAAAAATGGTATTTTTGCTGTTTTTAAAAATCTGGCTTTTTTGTGCCAAAAGAAGAAAACGCGTGATGCGGGGTCAGAAAAAGCAGGTGCCTGGGGAGGCGAAATTTTTCGAACCCAAATGCAAAAACGGATGCCAGGACGAGATTCTGGGTAGAATTCCATACTTAAAAATGGTATTTTTGCCGTTTTTAAAAATCAGGCTTTTTGTGCCAAAAGAAGAAAACGCGTGATGCGGGGTCAGAAAAAAGGGTGCCTGGGGAGGCAAAATTTTTTCGATCCCAAATGCAAAAACGGATGCCAGGACGAGATTATGGGTAGAATTCCATACTGAAAAATGGTATCTCTTGTTGTTCCATACTTAAAAATGGTATTGCTTGCTGTTTTTTAAAATCAACATTTTTTGTGCCTGGAAGAAGAAAGCGCGTAATGCCAGGGTCAAAAAAACGGGTGCCTGGGGAGGCAAAATTTTTTCGATCCCAAATGCAAAAATGGATGCCAGGATGAGATTCTGGGTACAATTCCATACTTAAAAATGGTATTTTTGCCGTTTTTAAAAATCAGGCTTTTTGTGCCAAAAGAAGAAAAGCGCGTGATGCGGGGTCAGAAAAAGCAGGTGCCTGGGGAGGCGAAATTTTCGAACCCAAATGCAAAAACGGATGCCAGGGCGAGATTCTGGGTAAATTCCATACTTAAAATGGTATTTTTGCCGTTTTAAAAATCAGGCTTTGTGCCAAAGAAGAAAACGCGTGATGCGGGGTCAGAAAAGCGGGTGCCTGGGAGGCAAAAATTTTTCGATCCCAAATGCAAAAACGGATGCCAGGACGAGATTCTGGGTAGAATTCCATACTTAAAAATGGTATTTTTGCCGTTTTTAAAAATCAGGCTTTTGTGCCAAAAGAAGAAAGCGCGTGATGCCAGGGTCAGAAAAGCGGGTGCCTGGGGAGGCAAAAATTTTCGATCCCAAATGCAAAAAACGGATGCCAGGACGAGATTCTGGGTAGAATTCCATACTTAAAAATGGTATTTTTGCCGTTTTTAAAAATCAGGCTTTTTTGTGCCAAAGAAGAAAGCGTGATGCGGGGTCAGAAAAGCGGGTGCCTGGGAGAGCAAAATTTTTCGATCCCAAATGCAAAAAACGGATGCTGGGACGAGATTCTGGGTAGAATTCCATACTTAAAAATGGTATTTTTGCCGTTTTTAAAAATCAGGCTTTTGTGCCAAAAGAAAAGCGCGTGATGCGGGGGTCAAAAAAGCAGGTGCCTGGGGAGGCGAAAATTTTTCGATCCCAAATGCAAAACGGATGCCAGGACGAGATTCTGGGTAGAATTCCATACTTAAAAATGGTATTTTTTGCTGTTTTTAAAAAATCAGGCTTTTGTGCCAAGAAGAAAGCGGCGTGATGCCAGGGTCAAAAGGCAATGCAAAAACGGATGCAGGGGCAAGATTCTGGGTGGAGTTCCATACTTAAAAATGGTATGGTTTTGCTGTTTTTAAAAATCTATGGCTTTTGTGCCAAAGAAGAAAGCGGCGTGATGCGGGGTCAGAAAAACCGGGTGCCTGGGGAGGCAAAATTTTTCGATCCCAAATGCAGCGGATGCCAGGACGAGATTCTGGGTAAATTTCATACTTAAAATAGTATTTTTGCCGTTTTTAAAAATCTAGAGCTTTGTGCCAAAGAGAAAGCAGCGTGATGCAGGGTCAGAAAACGGGTGGCTGGGGAGGCCAAAATTTTCGATCCCAAATGCAAAAGCGGATGCCAGGACGAGATTCTGGGTAGAATTCCATACTTAAAATGGTATTTTTGCCGTTTTTAAAAATCAGGCTTTTTGTGCCAAAAGAATAAACGCGTGATGCCAGGGTCAAGGCGGGTGCCTGGGAGGCAAAAATTTTCGATCCCAAATGCAAAAACGGATGCCAGGACGAGATTCTGGGTAGAGTTCCTGCTTAAAAATGGTATTTTTTGCTGTTTTTAAAATCAGGCTTTTGTGCCAGGCGCGTGATGCCAGGGTCGGAAGCGGGTGCCTGGGGGGCAAAGTTTTTCGATCCCAAATGCAAGCGGATGCCGGGGCAGATTCTGGGTAGAATTCCATACTTAAAAATGGTATTTTTTGCTGTTTTAAAATCAGGCTTTTGTGCCAAGAGCAGCGTGATGCCAGGGTCGGAAAGCGGGTGCCTGGGGGGCGGTTTTTGATCCCAAATGCAAAGCGGATGCCGGGGCCAGATTCTGGGTAGAGTTCCATACTTAAAATGGTATTTTTTGCCGTTTTTAAATCAGGCTTTGTGCCGGCAGCGTGATGCGGGGTCGAGCGGGTGCCTGGGGGGGCAAAGTTTTTGATCCCAAATGCAAAAGCGGATGCCGGGGCGGATTCTGGGTAGAGTTCCATGCTTAAAATGGTATTTTTTGCCGTTTTTAAAATCGGCTTTTTGTGCCAAGGAAGAAAGCAGCGTGATGCCAGGGTCGAAGCGGTGCCTGGGGGGCGTTTTTCGATCCCAAATGCAAAAGCGGATGCCAGGCAGATTCTGGGTGGATTCCATGCTTAAAATGGTATTTTTTGCTGTTTTAAAATCGGCTTTTGTGCCAAAGCGCGTGATGCCAGGGTCGAAAGCGGGTGCCTGGGGAGGCAGGGTTTTCGATCCCAAATGCAAGCGGATGCCGGGGCAGATTCTGGGTAGAGTTCCATACTTAAAATGGTATTTTTTGCTGTTTTAAAAATCGGCTTTTGTGCCAGGAGCGCGTGATGCCAGGGTCAGAGCGGGTGCCTGGGGGGCAGGTTTTCGATCCCAAATGCAAAAGCGGATGCCGGCAGTTCTGGGTGAATTCCATACTTAAAATGGTATTTTTTGCCGTTTTTTAAAATCAGGCTTTTGTGCCAAAGGGAAGCGTGATGCCAGGGTCGGAAGCGGTTGCCTGGGGCGGTTTTTCGATCCCAAATGCAAAGCGGATGCCGGCAGATTCTGGGTGAATTCCATGCTTAAAATGGTATTTTTTGCCGTTTTTAAAAATCAGGCTTTTGTGCCAAAGGAGCGCGTGATGCCGGGGTCAGAAGCGGGTGCCTAGGGGCAAATTTTTCGATCCCAAATGCAAGCGGATGCCGGGGCAGTTCTAGGTAGAATTCCTACTTAAAATGGTATTTTTGCCGTTTTTAAAATCAGGCTTTTGTGCCAGAGAAGCAGCGTGATGCCGGGGTCGGCGGTTGCCTGGAGGCGTTTTTCGGTCCCAAATGCAAAGCGGATGCCGGCAGATTCTGGGTGAGTTCCTACTTAAATGGTATTTTTGCCGTTTTTAAAATCAGGCTTTGTGCCGAGCGCGTGATGCCCGGGGTCAGGGCGGTGCCTGGGAGGCAAGTTTTTCGATCCCAAATGCAAAGGCGGATGCCGGGGCCAGATTCTGGGTAGAGTTCCATGCTTAAAATGGTATTTTTTGCTGTTTTTAAAATCGGCTTTTGTGCCAAGGCGCGTGATGCCAGGGTCGGGCAGTTGCCTGGGGGGCGAGTTTTTCGATCCCAAATGCAAAGCGGATGCCGGGGCGAGATTCTGGGTGGGATTCCATACTTAAAATGGTATTTTTGCCGTTTTTAAAATCAGGCTTTGTGCCAGAGCGCGTGATGCAGGGTCGGCGTTGCCTGGGGGGCAGTTTTGGTCCCAAATGCAAAAGCGGATGCCGGGGCAGATTCTGGGTGGATTCCATACTTAAAATGGTATTTTTTGCCGTTTTTTAAAATCGGCTTTTGTGCCAGAAGAAGCGCGTGATGCAGGGTCGGAAAGCGGGTGCCTGGGGGGCGGGTTTTTCGGTCCCAAATGCAAAAGCGGATGCCGGGCAGATTCTGGGTAGAATTCCATGCTTAAAATGGTATTTTTTGCCGTTTTTAAATCGGCTTTTGTGCCAAGGGGGGCGGAGGGGGCGGGTGCCTGGGGGGCGAAGTCATCCAAATGCACGGAGGCCGGCGTAATTCTGGGTCGTTTAAAATGGTATTTTTGCCTGGGTGGGGGAAAAAGTTTTTCGATCCCAAATGCAGGCGGGTTGCCTGGGGGGCGGGTTCCGGTCCAAATGCCGGATGCCGGGGCGTTCTGGGTGGGTTCCTACTTAAAATGGTATTTTTTGCCGTTTTTAAAATCGGCTTTTTGTGCCAAGAGCGCGTGATGCAGGGTCGGAAAAGCAGGTGCCTGGGAGGCGGGAAGTTTTTCGATCCCAAATGCAAAGCGGATGCCGGGGCGATTCTGGGTGGGTTCCATGCTTAAAAATGGTATTTTTTGCCGTTTTTAAAATCAGGCTTTTGTGCCAAAGAAAGCGCGTGATGCCGGGGTCGGAAAGCGGGTGCCTGGGGGCGAAATTTTTCGGTCCCAAATGCCGGATGCCGGGCGAGATTCTGGGTAGAGTTCCATGCTTAAAATGGTATTTTTTGCCGTTTTTTAAAATCGGCTTTTGTGCCAAGAAAGCGCGTGATGCCGGGGTCAGAAAGCGGGTGCCTGGGAGGCGAAGGTTTTCGATCCCAAATGCAAAGCGGATGCCAGGGCAGATTCTGGGTAGAATTCCATGCTTAAAATGGTATTTTTTGCCGTTTTTAAAAATCGGCTTTTGTGCCAAAGAAGGCAGCGTGATGCAGGGTCGAAGCGGGTGCCTGGGGGGCGTTTTTCGTCCCAATGCAAAAGCGGATGCCGGGGCCAGATTCTGGGTGGAGTTCCATGCTTAAAATGGTATTTTTTGCCGTTTTTAAAATCGGCTTTTGTGCCAAGAGCAGCGTGATGCCAGGGTCAGGAAAGCGGGTGCCTGGGGGGCGGATTTTTCGATCCCAAATGCAAGCGGATGCCGGGGCAGATTCTGGGTGAGTTCCATGCTTAAAATGGTATTTTTTGCCGTTTTTAAAATCAGGCTTTGTGCCAGAAGCGCGTGATGCCAGGGTCGAGCGGGTGCCTGGGGGGCGAAATTTTTCGATCCCAAATGCAAAAGCGGATGCCGGGGCAGGATTCTGGGTAGATTCCATGCTTAAAATGGTATTTTTTGCCGTTTTTTAAAATCGGCTTTTGTGCCGGCGCGTGATGCCAGGGTCGGAAGCGGGTGCCTGGGGGGCGAAGGTTTTCGGGCCCAAATGCAAAGCGGATGCCGGGCAGATTCTGGGTGGAATTCCATGCTTAAAATGGTATTTTTTGCCGTTTTTAAAAATCGGCTTTTGTGCCAGAAAGCGCGTGATGCGGGGTCAGGCAGGTGCCTAGGAGGCAAAATTTTTCGATCCCAAATGCAAAGCGGATGCCGGGGCAGATTCTGGGTGGGGTTCCATGCTTAAAATGGTATTTTTTGCCTGTTTTTTAAAATCAGGCTTTTGTGCCAGGCGCGTGATGCCAGGGTCGGAAAGCGGGTGCCTGGGGGGCGAAATTTTTCGATCCCAAATGCAGCGGATGCCGGGGCCAGATTCTGGGTGGAGTTCCATGCTTAAATTGGTATTTTTTGCCGTTTTTAAAAATCGGCTTTTGTGCCAGAGAAGCGCGTGATGCCAGGGTCGGAAAGCGGGTGCCTGGGGCAAATTTTTCGATCCCAAATGCAAGCGGATGCCGGGCGAGATTCTGGGTGGATTCCATGCTTTAAAATGGTATTTTTGCCGTTTTTTAAAATCGGCTTTTGTGCCAAGGAGACAGCGTGATGCAGGGTCGGAGCGGGTGCCTGGGGGCAAGTTTTTCGATCCCAAATGCAAAGCGGATGCCGGGGCAGATTCTAGGTGGAATTCCATACTTAAAATGGTATTTTTTGCCGTTTTTTAAAATCGGCTTTTGTGCCCAGGAAGCGCGTGATGCCAGGGTCGAGCGGGTGCCTGGGGAGGCGGGTTTTCGATCCCAAATGCAGCGGATGCCGGGGCCAGATTCTGGGTGGAATTCCATGCTTAAAATGGTATTTTTTGCCGTTTTTAAAATCGGCTTTTTGTGCCAAGGGAAAGCGCGTGATGCCGGGGTCGGCAGGTGCCTAGGGGCGGTTTTTCGATCCCAAGTGCAAGCGGATGCCGGGGCAGATTCTGGGTGAGTTCCATACTTAAAATGGTATTTTTTGCCGTTTTAAAATCGGCTTTTGTGCCAAGAAGCAGCGTGATGCCAGGGTCAAGAAAACCAGGTGCCTGGGGGCGAATTTTTTGATCCCAAATGCAAAGCGGATGCCAGGGCGGGATTCTGGGTTGGATTCCATGCTTAAATGGTATTTTTGCCGTTTTAAAATCGGCTTTGTGCCAGAGCGCGTGATGCCAGGGTCGAAGCAGTTGCCTGGGGGCGGGGTTTTCGATCCCAAATGCAAGCGGATGCCGGGGCGAGATTCTGGGTAGAATTCCATGCTTAAAATGGTTATTTTTCCGCCCCTTTTTTAAAATCGGCTTTTTTTGCCGAAGCGCGTGATGCCAGGGTCGGAAAGCGGGTGCCTGGGGGGCGATTTTTCGATCCCAAATGCAGCGGATGCCGGGGCAGATTCTGGGTGGAGTTCCATACTTAAAATGGTATTTTTTGCCGTTTTTAAAATCAGGCTTTTGTGCCGAAGCGCGTGATGCCGGGGTCGAAGCGGGTGCCTGGGAGGCAAGTTTTTCGATCCCAAATGCAAGCGGATGCCGGGGCCAGATTCTGGGTGAGTTCCATGCTTAAATGGTATTTTTTGCCGTTTTTAAAAATCGGCTTTTGTGCCAAAAAGGCAGCGTGATGCCAGGGTCGAAGCGGGTGCCTGGGGAGGCGGTTTTCGATCCCAAATGCAAAGCGGATGCCGGGCAGATTCTGGGTAGAGTTCCATGCTTAAAAATGGTATTTTTTGCTGTTTTAAAATCAGGCTTTTGTGCCGGAAAGCAGCGTGATGCCCGGGTCGGAAGCGGGTGCCTGGGAGGCGAAATTTTTCGATCCCAAATGCAAAAGCGGATGCCGGGGCGGATTCTGGGTGGAGTTCCATGCTTAAAAATGGTATTTTTGCCGTTTTTGAAAATCGGCTTTTTTGTGCCAAGAGCGCGTGATGCCGGGGTCAGAAAGGCGGTTGCCTGGGGGGCGAGGTTTTCGATCCCAAATGCAAGCGGATGCCGGGGCAGATTCTGGGTGGAATTCCATGCTTAAAAATGGTATTTTTTGCCGTTTTTAAAATCAGGCTTTTGTGCCAAGGAAAGCGCGTGATGCCGGGGTCAGAGCGGGTGCCTGGGAGGCGAGTTTTTCGATCCCAAATGCAAAAGCGGATGCCGGGGCCAGATTCTGGGTGGATTCCATGCTTAAAATGGTATTTTTTGCCGTTTTTGAAAATCAGGCTTTTTGTGCCGAGGAAGCGCGTGATGCAGGGTCGAAGCGGGTGCCTGGGGAGGCGGTTTTCGATCCCAAATGCAACGGATGCCGGGGCGAGATTCTGGGTGGAGTTCCATGCTTAAAATGGTATTTTTTGCCGTTTTTAAAATCGGCTTTTGTGCCGGAGGGAAAGCGCGTGATGCCGGGGTCGGAAGCGGGTGCCTGGGGGCGGGTTTTCGATCCCAAATGCAAAGCGGATGCCGGGGCGAGATTCTGGGTGGATTCCATGCTTAAAAATGGTATTTTTTGCCGTTTTTAAAAATCAGGCTTTTGTGCCGGAGCGCGTGATGCGGGGTCGGCGGGTGCCTGGGGGGCAAAGTTTTTCGATCCCAAATGCAAAAGCGGATGCCGGGGCAGATTCTGGGTAGAGTTCCATGCTTAAAATGGTATTTTTTGCCGTTTTTAAAATCAGGCTTTTGTGCCAGAAAGCGCGTGATGCCAGGGTCGGAAAGCGGGTGCCTGGGGGGCAAATTTTTAATTCCGATCCCAAATGCAAAGCGGATGCCGGGGCGGGTTCTGGGTGGAGTTCCATACTTAAAATGGTATTTTTTGCCGTTTTTAAAATCGGCTTTTGTGCCCAAAGGAAGCAGCGTGATGCAGGGTCGGAAGCGGGTGCCTGGGGGCGGGTTTTTCGATCCCAAATGCAAAGCGGATGCCGGGGCAGATTCTGGGTGGAGTTCCATGCTTAAAATGGTATTTTTGCCGTTTTAAAATCAGGCTTTTGTGCCGAAGCGCGTGATGCAGGGTCGGCGGGTGCCTGGGGGGCGAAGTTTTCGATCCCAAATGCAACGGATGCCGGGGCGAGATTCTGGGTGGAATTCCATGCTTAAAATGGTATTTTTTGCCGTTTTTAAATCAGGCTTTTGTGCCAAGAGCGCGTGATGCAGGGTCGAAAGCGGGTGCCTGGGGAGGCGGGTTTTTCGATCCCAAATGCAGCGGATGCCGGGGCAGATTCTGGGTGAGTTCCATGCTTAAAATGGTATTTTTGCCGTTTTTTAAAATCGGCTTTTGTGCCAAAAAGCGCGTGATGCCGGGGTCGGAAAAGCGGGTGCCTGGGGGGCGAAATTTTTCGATCCCAAATGCAAAGCGGATGCCGGGGCAGATTCTGGGTGGAGTTCCATGCTTAAATGGTATTTTTTGCCTGTTTTAAAAATCGGCTTTTGTGCCAGAGCGCGTGATGCCGGGGTCAGGGAAGCGGGTGCCTGGGGAGGCGAAATTTTTCGATCCCAAATGCAAAGCGGATGCCGGGGCGTTCTGGGTGGGTTCCATACTTAAAATGGTATTTTTTGCCGTTTTTAAAAATCAGGCTTTTGTGCCAGAAGCGCGTGATGCAGGGTCGAAGCGGGTGCCTGGGGGGCGGGGTTTTTCGATCCCAAATGCAAAGCGGATGCCGGGCAGATTCTGGGTGAGTTCCATACTTAAAAATGGTATTTTTTGCCGTTTTTAAAATCAGGCTTTTGTGCCAGAAAGCGCGTGATGCCAAGGTCGAAGCGGGTGCCTGGGGGGCAAAGTTTTTCGATCCCAAATGCAAAACGGATGCCGGGGCGGATTCTGGGTGGATTCCATGCTTAAAATGGTATTTTTTGCTGTTTTTAAAATCAGGCTTTTGTGCCAAAAAAAGCAGCGTGATGCCCGGGTCGGAGCGGGTGCCTGGGGGGCAGTTTTTCGATCCCAAATGCAAGCGGATGCCGGGGGCGAGATTCTGGGTGGAATTCCATGCTTAAAATGGTATTTTTTGCCGTTTTTTAAAATCGGCTTTTTGTGCCAGGGAGCAGCGTGATGCCAGGGTCGGAAAGCGGGTGCCTGGGGGCGGGTTTTCGATCCCAAATGCAAAGCGGATGCCGGGGCCAGATTCTGGGTGAGTTCCATGCTTAAAATGGTATTTTTGCCGTTTTAAATCGGCTTTTGTGCCGAAGCGCGTGATGCCGGGGTCAGGAAAGCGGGTGCCTGGGAGGCGAAATTTTTCGATCCCAAATGCAAAGCGGATGCCGGGGCGATTCTGGGTAGAGTTCCATGCTTAAAATGGTATTTTTTGCCGTTTTTTGAAAATCGGCTTTTTGTGCCAGGAGCGCGTGATGCCAGGGTCAGGAGCGGGTGCCTGGGGAGGCGAGGTTTTGATCCCAAATGCACGGTGCCGGGGCAGATTCTGGGTGGAGTTCCATGCTTAAAAATGGTATTTTTTGCCGTTTTTAAAATCAGGCTTTTTGTGCCAAGAGCGCGTGATGCCAGGGTCGGAAGCGGGTGCCTGGGGAGGCGAAATTTTTGATCCCAAATGCAAAAGCGGATGCCGGGGCAGATTCTGGGTAGAATTCCATGCTTAAAATGGTATTTTTTGCCGTTTTTAAAATCAGGCTTTTGTGCCGAAGCGCGTGATGCCAGGGTCGGAGCGGGTGCCTGGGAGGCGGGTTTTTCGATCCCAAATGCAAGCGGATGCCGGGGCCAGATTCTGGGTAGAGTTCCATGCTTAAAATGGTATTTTTTGCCGTTTTTTAAAATCGGCTTTTGTGCCAAGGAAGCGCGTGATGCCAGGGTCGGAAGCGGGTGCCTGAGGGGCGGGTTTTTCGATCCCAAATGCAAAAGCGGATGCCGGGCCAGATTCTGGGTAGAGTTCCATGCTTAAAATGGTATTTTTTGCCGTTTTAAAATCAGGCTTTTGTGCCGGAGCGCGTGATCCCCGGGTCAGAAGCGGGTGCCTGGGGGCGAAGGTTTTCGATCCCAAATGCAAAAGCGGATGCCGGGGCGAGATTCTGGGTGGAGTTCCATACTTAAAATGGTATTTTTTGCCGTTTTTTAAAATCAGGCTTTGTGCCGAGAAGCGCGTGATGCCAGGGTCGGAAAAGCGGGTGCCTGGGGGGCGGTTTTTCGATCCCAAATGCAAAGCGGATGCCGGGCGGGATTCTGGGTGGAGTTCCATACTTAAAATGGTATTTTTTGCCGTTTTTAAAAATCAGGCTTTTTTGTGCCGAGCGCGTGATGCCAGGGTCGAAGCGGGTGCCTGGGGGGCGGGTTTTCGATCCCAAATGCAAAAGCGGATGCCGGGGCAGATTCTGGGTGGATTCCATGCTTAAAATGGTATTTTTTGCCGTTTTTTAAATCAGGCTTTGTGCCAGGCGCGTGATGCCAGGGTCGGAAGCGGGTGCCTGGGGGGCGAAATTTTTCGAGCCCAAATGGACAACAAAGCGGATGCCGGGGCGATTCTGGGTGGTTCCATGCTTAAAATGGTATCCCCCCCCCCCCAATGCAAGCGGATGCCGGGGGCGGATTCTGGGTGGGTTCCAGCTGAAAGTATTTTTGCCGTTTTAAAATCAGGCTTTTGTGCCCCGGGCGCGTGATGCCCGGGTCGGCGGGTGCCTGGGGAGGCAGGTTTTCGATCCCAAATGCAAAAACGGATGCCGGGGCGAGATTCTGGGTAGAGTTCCATACTTAAAATGGTATTTTTTGCCGTTTTAAAATCAGGCTTTTTGTGCCGGAAGCGCGTGATGCCAGGGTCGGCGTTGCCTGGGGGCGAAATTTTTCGATCCCAAATGCAAAGCGGATGCCAGGGCAGATTCTGGGTGGAGTTCCATGCTTAAAATGGTATTTTTTCCCGTTTTAAAAATCAGGCTTTTGTGCCAGGCGGCGTGATGCCGGGGTCAGAAGCGGTGCCTGGGAGGCGAGTTTTTCGATCCCAAATGCAGCGGATGCCGGCAGATTCTGGGTGGAATTCCATGCTTAAAATGGTATTTTTTGCCGTTTTTTAAAATCAGGCTTTTGTGCCGGAAAGCGCGTGATGCCAGGGTCAGAGCGGGTGCCTGGGGGGCAAAGTTTTCGATCCCAAATGCAAGGCGGATGCCGGGGCCAGATTCTGGGTGGAATTCCATGCTTAAAATGGTATTTTTTGCCGTTTTTAAAATCAGGCTTTTGTGCCAAGAGCGCGTGATGCAGGGTCGGGCCGGTGCCTGGGAGGCAAAGTTTTTCGATCCCAAATGCAAGTGGATGCCGGGGCAGATTCTGGGTGGATTCCATGCTTAAAATGGTATTTTTTGCCGTTTTTAAAATCAGGCTTTTGTGCCAGAAAGCAGCGTGATGCCGGGTCAGAGCGGGTGCCTGGGGGGCGGTTTTCGATCCCAAATGCAAGCGGATGCCGGGGCAGATTCTGGGTAGAGTTCCATGCTTAAAATGGTATTTTTTGCCGTTTTTAAAATCAGGCTTTTGTGCCAAAGAAAGCGCGTGATGCCAGGGTCAGAAGCGGTGCCTGGGGGGCAAGTTTTTCGATCCCAAATGCAAGCGGATGCCGGGGCGAGATTCTGGGTGGAATTCCAATGCAAATACGAGTTCGGTGATTAATGGTATTTTTGCTGTTTTTAAAATCAGGCTTTTGTGCCAGAGAGCAGCGTGATGCAGGGTCGGAAGCGGGTGCCTGGGGGGGCGGATGTTTTTGATCCCAAATGCAAAAGCGGATGCCGGGCGGATTCTGGGTGGATTCCTACTTAAAATGGTATTTTTTGCCGTTTTTAAAATCAGGCTTTTGTGCCGGCGCGTGATGCCAGGGTCGGAAACGGGTGCCTGGGGGGTTTTTGGATCCCAAATGCAGCGGATGCCCGGGCGATTCTGGGTATTTTATGGTTTCCTACTTAAAATGGTATTTTTTGCCGTTTTAAAATCACGGCTTTTTGCCAGGCGCGTGATGCCGGGTCGAAAGCGGGTGCCTGGGGAGGCAGTTTTCGATCCCAAATGCAAGCGGATGCCAGGGCGTTCTGGGTAGAATTCCATGCTTAAAATGGTATTTTTGCCGTTTTTAAAATCGGCTTTTTGTGCCGAAGCGCGTGATGCAGGGTCGGAGCGGGTGCCTGGGGAGGCGGTTTTTTCGATCCCAAATGCAAGCGGATGCCGGGGCAGATTCTGGGTGGAGTTCCATGCTTAAAATGGTATTTTTTGCCGTTTTTAAAATCGGCTTTTGTGCCAGGCGCGTGATGCCGGGGTCGGAAAGCGGGTGCCTGGGGGGCGGTTTTTCGATCCCAAATGCAGCGGATGCCGGGGCGGGATTCTGGGTGGAGTTCCATACTTAAAATGGTATTTTTGCTGTTTTTAAATCGGCTTTTTGTGCCGAAAAAGCAGCGTGATGCCGGGGTCAGGGCGGGTGCCTGGGGGGCGTTTTTCGATCCCAAATGCAAAAGCGGATGCCGGGGCAGATTCTGGGTGGGTTCCATGCTTAAAATGGTATTTTTTGCCGTTTTTAAAATCAGGCTTTTTGTGCCGGAAAGCAGCGTGATGCCAGGGTCAGGAAGCGGGTGCCTGGGGGCGGGTTTTCGATCCCAAATGCAAAGCGGATGCCGGGGCGGATTCTGGGTGGAATTCCATACTTAAAATGGTATTTTTTGCCGTTTTTTAAAATCGGCTTTTTGTGCCAAGAAGCGCGTGATGCCCGGGGTCGGGAAGCGGGTGCCTGGGAGGCGAATTTTTCGATCCCAAATGCAAGCGGATGCCGGGGCGAGATTCTGGGTGAGTTCCATACTTAAAATGGTATTTTTGCCGTTTTTTAAAATCGGCTTTTTGTGCCAAGAAAGCGCGTGATGCCGGGGTCAGAAGCGGGTGCCTGGGGAGGCGAAATTTTTCGATCCCAAATGCAAAGCGGATGCCAGGGCAGTTCTGGGTGAGTTCCATGCTTAAAATGGTATTTTTGCCGTTTTTAAAATCGGCTTTTTGTGCCCGGGGAAAGCGCGTGATGCAGGGTCGGGAGCGGGTGCCTGGGGAGGCAAAGGTTGTTTTCGATCCCAAATGCAACGGATGCCGGGGCGATTCTGGGTGAGTTCCATGCTTAAAATGGTATTTTTGCCGTTTTTAAAAATCAGGCTTTGTGCCAAGGAAGCGCGTGATGCAGGGTCGAGCGGTTGCCTGGGGGCGAGTTTTTCGATCCCAAATGCAACGGATGCCGGGGCGGATTCTGGGTGGAATTCCATGCTTAAAATGGTATTTTTTGCCGTTTTTAAAATCGGGCTTTGTGCCAGAAGCAGCGTGATGCCAGGGTCGGCGGGTGCCTGGGGAGGCAATTTTTCGATCCCAAATGCAAGCGGATGCCGGGGCCAGATTCTGGGTAGAATTCCATACTTAAAAATGGTATTTTTTGCTGTTTTTAAAATCAGGCTTTGTGCCAAGAGCAGCGTGATGCCAGGGTCGGAAGCGGGTGCCTGGGGGGCGAAATTTTTCGATCCCAAATGCAACGGATGCCGGGGCGAGATTCTGGGTAGAGTTCCATACTTTAAAATGGTATTTTTTCCCGTTTTTTAAAATCGGCTTTTGTGCCGGGGGAAAGCGGCGGCGTGATGCAGGGTCAGAAAAGCGGGTGCCTGGGGGCGGAGGTTTTCGATCCCAAATGCAAGCGGATGCCGGGGCGAGATTCTGGGTAGAGTTCCATGCTTAAAATGGTATTTTTTGCCGTTTTTAAAATCAGGCTTTTGTGCCAAGAGAAGCGCGTGATGCAGGGTCGGAGCGGGTGCCTAGGGAGGCGAATTTTTCGATCCCAAATGCAAAGCGGATGCCGGGGCGAGATTCTGGGTGGAATTCCATACTTAAAATGGTATTTTTTGCCGTTTTTAAAATCGGCTTTGTGCCCAAGGCGAAAGAGTGGACGAAGCAAAGCGTGATGCAGGGTCGGAAAGCAGGTGCCTGGGGGCAAGGTTTTTCGGTCCCAATGCAAAGCGGATGCCGGGGCGAGATTCTGGGTGGAGTTCCATACTTAAAATGGTATTTTTTGCCCGTTTTTTAAAATCAGGCTTTTTGTGCCGGGCGCGTGATGCCGGGGTCGAGCGGGTGCCTGGGAGGCGAAATTTTTCGATCCCAAATGCAAAGGCGGATGCCGGGGCGAGATTCTGGGTAGAATTCCATGCTTAAAATGGTATTTTTTGCCGTTTTTAAAATCAGGCTTTTGTGCCAAGGAAAGCGCGTGATGCCCGGGTCGGCGGGTGCCTGGGGAGGCAAGGTTTTTCGATCCCAAATGCAAAGCGGATGCCGGGGCAGATTCTAGGTAGAGTTCCTACTTAAAATGGTATTTTTTGCCGTTTTTAAATCGGCTTTTGTGCCAAAAGAAAGCGCGTGATGCGGGGTCAGAAAGCGGGTGCCTGGGGGGCAAGTTTTTCGATCCCAAATGCAAAGCGGATGCCGGGCAGATTCTGGGTAGAATTCCATACTTAAATGGTATTTTTTGCCGTTTTTTAAAATCAGGCTTTTTTGCCAGGAAAGCAGCGTGATGCCGGGGTCAGAAAGCGGGTGCCTGGGGGCGAATTTTTCGATCCCAAATGCAAAAGCGGATGCCGGGGCCAGATTCTGGGTGGAATTCCATGCTTAAAAATGGTATTTTTGCCGTTTTTAAAATCAGGCTTTTGTGCCGAGCGCGTGATGCCAGGGTCGGAGCGGGTGCCTGGGAGGCAAAATTTTTCGATCCCAAATGCAAAGCGGATGCCAGGGCAGATTCTGGGTGGAGTTCCATGCTTAAAAATGGTATTTTTGCCGTTTTTTAAAATCGGCTTTTTGTGCCAAGGACGCGTGATGCCAGGGTCAGGCGGTGCCTGGGGATGGGGGTCAGAAAAGCGGGTGCCTGGGGAGGCGGGGTTTTTCGGTCCCAAATGCAAGCGGATGCCGGGCGATTCTGGGTAGAATTCCTTGGGTGCAGTGTTTTTTGCCGTTTTTGCCCATAAGGGAGGACTGCGTGATGCAGGGTCGGGCAGTGCCTGGGAGGCGTTTTTGATCCCAAATGCAAGCGGATGCCGGGGCAGTTCTGGGTGGATTCCATGCTTAAAATGGTATTTTTTGCCGTTTTTAAAATCAGGCTTTTTGTGCCGGGAGAGCGCGTGATGCGGGGTCGAGCGGGTGCCTGGGGCAAATTTTTCGATCCCAAATGCAAGCGGATGCCCGGGGCAGATTCTGGGTGGATTCCATGCTTAAAATGGTATTTTTTGCCGTTTTTAAAATCAGGCTTTTGTGCCGAGGAGCGCGTGATGCCAGGGTCGGAAAGCGGGTGCCTGGGAGGCAAATTTTTCGGTCCCAATGCAAGCGGATGCCGGCAGATTCTGGGTGGAGTTCCATACTTAAAAATGGTATTTTTTGCCGTTTTTTAAAATCGGCTTTTGTGCCGGGAGGCAGCGTGATGCCGGGTCGAGCGGGTGCCTGGGGGGCGGTTTTTGATCCCAAATGCAAAGCGGATGCCGGGGCAGATTCTGGGTGAGTTCCATGCTTAAAATGGTATTTTTTGCCTGTTTTTAAAATCGGCTTTTTGTGCCAAGGGCAGCGTGATGCCAGGGTCGAAAGCGGGTGCCTGGGGGGCGTTTTTGGTCCCAAATGCAGCGGATGCCGGGGCCAGATTCTGGGTGGATTCCATGCTTAAAATGGTATTTTTTGCCGTTTTTAAAATCAGGCTTTTGTGCCAGAGCGCGTGATGCCCAGGGTCGGAAAGCGGGTGCCTGGGGGCAGGTTTTCGATCCCAAATGCAAAGCGGATGCCAGGGCGATTCTGGGTGGAATTCCATGCTTAAAATGGTATTTTTTGCCGTTTTGAAAATCAGGCTTTTGTGCCGAGCGCGTGATGCCAGGGTCGGAAAGCGGGTGCCTGGGGGCGGGTTTTTCGATCCCAAATGCAAGCGGATGCCGGCCCGATTCTAGGTGAGTTCCATGCTTGAATGGTATTTTTGCCGTTTTTAAAATCGGCTTTTGTGCCAGCGCGTGATGCCAGGGTCGGAAAGCGGTGCCTGGGGGGCGGTTTTTCGATCCCAAATGCAAAACGGATGCCGGCAGATTCTGGGTAGAATTCCATACTTAAAATGGTATTTTTTGCCGTTTTTAAAATCAGGCTTTTGTGCCAGAGCGCGTGATGCCAGGGTCAGAGCGGTGCCTGGGGGGGCGTTTTTCGATCCCAAATGCAAAGGCGGATGCCGGGGCAGATTCTGGGTGAGTTCCATGCTTAAAATGGTATTTTTTGCCGTTTTTTAAAATCGGCTTTTGTGCCAAGGAAGCGGCGTGATGCCAGGGTCGAAGCGGTGCCTGGGGAGGCGGGTTTTCGATCCCAAATGCAAAACGGATGCCGGGGCCAGATTCTGGGTGAGTTCCATGCTTAAAAATGGTATTTTTTGCCGTTTTTAAAATCGGCTTTTGTGCCAGAAAGCGCGTGATGCCAAGGGTCGAGAAGCGGGTGCCTGGGGGGCAAGTTTTTGATCCCAAATGCAAAGCGGATGCCGGGGGCGGATTCTGGGTGAATTCCATGCTTAAAATGGTATTTTTTGCTGTTTTTAAAATCAGGCTTTTGTGCCAAGAAGAAGCGGCGTGATGCCGGGGTCGAAAAGCGGGTGCCTGGGGGGCAAATTTTTCGATCCCAAATGCAAAGCGGATGCCGGGGCCAGATTCTGGGTGGATTCCATGCTTAAAATGGTATTTTTTGCCGTTTTTAAAATCAGGCTTTTGTGCCAAGAGGCAGCGTGATGCCAGGGTCGGGCGGGTGCCTGGGGAGGCGGGTTTTTCGATCCCAAATGCAAGCGGATGCCGGGGCCGATTCTGGGTAGAGTTCCATACTTAAAATGGTATTTTTTGCTGTTTTTTAAAATCAGGCTTTTTTGCCAAGGGAAAGCGCGTGATGCAGGGTCGGAAACCGGTTGCCTGGGGGGGGCGGTTTTTGGTCCCAAATGCACGGTGCCGGGGCAGTTCTGGGTGAATTCCATGCTTAAAATGGTATTTTTGCCGTTTTTGAAAATCGGCTTTGTGCCCCGAAAGGCGCGTGATGCGGGGTCAGGCGGGTGCCTGGGAGGCAAGTTTTTCGATCCCAAATGCAAAGGCGGATGCCGGGGCCAGATTCTGGGTAGAGTTCCATGCTTAAAATGGTATTTTTTGCCGTTTTTAAATCAGGCTTTTTTTGCCGAGGAGCGCGTGATGCCGGGGTCAGAGCGGGTGCCTGGGAGGCGAATTTTTCGATCCCAAATGCAAAGCGGATGCCGGGGCCAGTTCTGGGTGAGTTCCATGCTTAAAATGGTATTTTTTGCCGTTTTTAAAATCGGCCTTGTGCCAAAGACAGCGTGATGCCAGGGTCGGCGGGTGCCTAGGGGCGATTTTTCGATCCCAATGCAAAGCGGATGCCGGGGCCAGATTCTGGGTGGAGTTTCCATGCTTAAAATGGTATTTTTTGCCGTTTTTAAGTCGGCTTTTTGTGCCAGGAGCAGCGTATGCCAGGGTCGGCGGTGCCTGGGGAGGCGATTTTTCGATCCCAAATGCAAGCGGATGCTGGGGCAGATTCTGGGTGGAGTTCCATGCTTAAAATGGTATTTTTTGCCGTTTTAAAAATCAGGCTTTTGTGCCAAGAGGCAGCGTGATGCAGGGTCGAAAAGCGGGTGCCTGGGGAGGCGAGTTTTTCGATCCCAAATGCAAAAGCGGATGCCAGGGCCAGATTCTGGGTGGAATTCCATACTTAAAATGGTATTTTTTGCCGTTTTTGAAAATCAGGCTTTTGTGCCGAGCGCGTGATGCCGGGGTCGGCAGGTGCCTGGGGAGGCGAAGTTTTTCGATCCCAAATGCAAAGCGGATGCCGGGCGAGATTCTGGGTGGAGTTCCATACTTAAAATGGTATTTTTTGCCGTTTTTAAAATCAGGCTTTTGTGCCGGAAGCAGCGTGATGCCGGGGTCAGGCAGGTGCCTGGGGGGCAAGGTTTTTCGATCCCAAATGCAAAGCGGATGCCGGCGAGATTCTGGGTAGAATTCCATGCTTAAAATGGTATTTTTGCCGTTTTAAAATCAGGCTTTGTGCCGGGCAGCGTGATGCCGGGGTCAGAGCGGTGCCTGGGGGCGGGGTTTTCGATCCCAAATGCAAAGCGGATGCCGGGGCGATTCTGGGTAGAGTTCCATACTTAAAATGGTATTTTTTGCCGTTTTAAAATCAGGCTTTTGTGCCAAAAGGCGCGTGATGCAGGGTCGAAAAGCGCGAAAGCGCCGGGGCGGGCGGGTGCCTGGGGCGGTTTTCGATCCCAAATGCAAAGCGGATGCCGGGGCCAGATTCTGGGTAGAGTTCCATGCTTAAAAATGGTATTTTTTGCCGTTTTTTAAAATCAGGCTTTTGTGCCGAGCGCGTGATGCCGGGGTCGGAAAGCGGGTGCCTGGGGCGGTTTTTCGATCCCAAATGCAAAGCGGATGCCGGGGCGAGATTCTGGGTAGGGTTCCATGCTTAAATGGTATTTTTGCCGTTTTAAATCGGCTTTGTGCCAAAAAAGGGTATCTCGTTGCCTGGGGCGGGATTCTTCCATACCAACTCCCCCCTCAAAATCTGGGGGTTCTTTTCCCCTATTTTTGCGTTTTATCGCTTTTGTGCCAGGCGCGTGATGCCAGGGTCGAAAAGCGGTGCCTGGGGGGGCAAAGTTTTTGATCCCAAATGCAAGCGGATGCCGGGGCGATTCTGGGTGGGTTCCATGCTTAAAATGGTATTTTTTGCCGTTTTTAAAATCAGGCTTTTGTGCCAAAGGCAGCGTGATGCCAGGGTCAGAAAAGCGGGTGCCTGGGGGGCAAATTTTTGATCCCAAATGCAAGCGGATGCCGGGGCCAGATTCTGGGTGGAGTTCCATACTTAATGGTATTTTTGCCGTTTTTTTAAAATCAGGCTTTTGTGCCAGAGAAGCAGCGTGATGCCGGGGTCGGGAAAGCGGGTGCCTGGGGAGGCAAAATTTTTCGATCCCAAATGCAAAGGCGGATGCCGGGGCGAGATTCTGGGTGGAGTTTCCATACTTAAAATGGTATTTTTTGCCGTTTTTAAAATCGGCTTTTTGTGCCAAGAAGCGCGTGATGCAGGGTCGAAGCGGGTGCCTGGGAGGCGAAAGTTTTTCGGTCCCAAATGCAAAGCGGATGCCGGGGCAAGATTCTGGGTGGAGTTCCTACTTAAAATGGTATTTTTGCCGTTTTTAAAATCAGGCTTTTGTGCCAGGGGGCGCGTGGTGCGGGGTCAGAAAAAGCAGCGTGATGCGGGGTCGAGCGTGCCTGGGGAGGCGTTTTTCGATCCCAAATGCAAAGCGGATGCCGGGCGTTCTAGGTGGAATTCCATGCTTAAAATGGTATTTTTTGCCGTTTTAAAAATCGGCTTTTTGTGCCAGAAAGCGCGTGATGCCAGGGTCAGAAAAGCGGTTGCCTGGGAGGCGAATTTTTCGATCCCAAATGCAAAGCGGATGCCGGGGCAGATTCTGGGTGGAGTTCCATACTTTAAAATGGTATTTTTTGCCGTTTTAAAATCGGCTTTTTGTGCCGAAGCGCGTGATGCCAGGGTCAGAAGCGGGTGCCTGGGGGCGTTTTCGGTCCCAAATGCAACGGATGCCGGGGCCAGATTCTGGGTAGAGTTCCATGCTTAAAATGGTATTTTTTGCCTGTTTTTAAAATCGGCTTTTGTGCCAAGAGCGCGTGATGCCCGGGTCGAGCGGTGCCTGGGGGCGGTTTTTCGATCCCAAATGCAAAGCGGATGCCGGGGCGAGATTCTGGGTGAGTTCCATGCTTAAAAATGGTATTTTTTGCCGTTTTTTAAAATCAGGCTTTTGTGCCGGGAAAGCAGCGTGATGCCAGGGTCGGAAGCGGGTGCCTGAGGGGCAGGTTTTCGATCCCAAATGCAAAAGCGGATGCCGGGGCAGATTCTGGGTAGAGTTCCATACTTAAAATGGTATTTTTTGCCGTTTTTAAAATCGGCTTTTGTGCCAAGAGCGCGTGATGCCAGGGTCGGAAAGCGGGTGCCTGGGGAGGCGGTTTTTCGATCCCAAATGCAGCGGTGCCGGGGCGATTCTGGGTGGAGTTCCATGCTTAAAATGGTATTTTTTGCCGTTTTTAAAAATCAGGCTTTGTGCCAAGAAGCGCGTGATGCCAGGGTCGAGCGGGTGCCTGGGGGCGAAAATTTTTCGATCCCAAATGCGCGGATGCCGGGCGGGATTCTGGGTGGAGTTCCATGCTTAAAATGGTATTTTTTGCCGTTTTTTAAAATCAGGCTTTTGTGCCAGAAAGCGCGTGATGCCAGGGTCAGAAGCGGTGCCTGGGAGGCGTTTTTCGATCCCAAGTGCCGGATGCCGGGGCGATTCTGGGTGGAATTCCATGCTTAAATGGTATTTTTTGCCGTTTTTAAAAATCGGCTTTTTGTGCCGAGAAAGCGCGTGATGCCAGGGTCGGCAGGTGCCTGGGGGGGCAGGGTTTTCGATCCCAAATGCAGCGGATGCCGGGGCAAGATTCTGGGTGGAGTTCCATACTTAAAATGGTATTTTTTGCCGTTTTTTAAAATCAGGCTTTTTGTGCCAAAGGCAGCGTGATGCAGGGTCGAGCGGGTGCCTGGGAGGCGGAAATTTTTCGATCCCAAATGCAAAAGCGGATGCCGGGGCGAGATTCTGGGTAGAATTCCATACTTAAAATGGTATTTTTTGCCTGTTTTTAAAATCGGCTTTTGTGCCGAGAAAGCAGCGTATGCCAGGGTCAGAAAGCGGGTGCCTGGGGGCGGTTTTCGATCCCAAATGCAAGCGGATGCCGGGGCAGATTCTGGGTGAGTTCCATGCTTAAAATGGTATTTTTTGCCGTTTTTAAAATCAGGCTTTTGTGCCCGGGGCGCGTGATGCCGGGGTCAGAAAGCGGGTGCCTGGGGGGCGGGGTTTTCGATCCCAAATGCGCGGATGCCGGGGCGAGATTCTGGGTGGAGTTCCATGCTTAAAATGGTATTTTTTGCCGTTTTTAAAATCAGGCTTTTGTGCCAAAGAGCGCGTGATGCCGGGTCAGAGCGGGTGCCTGGGGAGGCGGAAATTTTTCGATCCCAAATGCAAAAGCGGATGCCGGGGCGAGATTCTGGGTGGAGTTCCATGCTTAAAAATGGTATTTTTTGCCGTTTTTAAATCGGCTTTTGTGCCAAGAGCGCGTGATGCAGGGTCGGGGGGCGGTGCCTAGGGGCCGGAATTTTTCGATCCCAAATGCAAAGCGGATGCCGGGGCAGATTCTGGGTGGGGAGTTCCTACTTAAAGATGGTATGGTATTTTTGCGTTTTTAAAATCAGGCTTTTGTGCCAGGGCAGCGTGATGCCAGGGTCAGAGCGGGTGCCTGGGGAGGCAAATTTTTCGATCCCAAATGCAAAGCGGATGCCAGGGCAGATTCTGGGTGGAGTTCCATGCTTAAAATGGTATTTTTTGCTGTTTTTTAAAATCGGCTTTTTGTGCCAAGAGGGGAAGCGCGTGATGCAGGGTCGGCGGGTGCCTGGGGAGGCAAGTTTTTCGATCCCAAATGCAAAAGCGGATGCCGGGGCAGATTCTAGGTAGTTCCTACTTGTGGTATTTTTGCCGTTTTAAAATCGGCTTTTGTGCCAGGGAAAGCAGCGTGATGCCAGGGTCAGAGCGGGTGCCTGAGGGGCGGGTTTTCGATCCCAAATGCAAAGCGGATGCCGGGGCGAGATTCTGGGTGAGTTCCATACTTAAAATGGTATTTTTTGCTGTTTTAAAATCGGCTTTTGTGCCAAGCGCGTGATGCCGGGGTCAGAGCGGGTGCCTGGGGGGCGAGGGTTTTCGATCCCAAATGCAAAAGCGGATGCCGGGGCAGATTCTGGGTGGAATTCCATGCTTAAAATGGTATTTTTTGCCGTTTTTTAAAATCAGGCTTTTTGTGCCAGAAAGCAGCGTGATGCCAGGGTCGGAAAAGCGGGTGCCTGGGGAGGCAGGTTTTCGATCCCAAATGCAAAGCGGATGCCGGGGGCAGATTCTGGGTGGGATTCCATACTTAAAAATGGTATTTTTTGCTGTTTTTAAAATCAGGCTTTTGTGCCAGGGCAGCGTGATGCCGGGGTCGGAAGCGGGTGCCTGGGAGGCGGAGTTTTTCGATCCCAAATGCAGCGGATGCCGGGAGGGCAGATTCTGGGTGGAGTTCCATGCTTAAAATGGTAGTTTTTTGCCGTTTTTAAAAATCGGCTTTTTGTGCCAAGAAGCGCGTGATGCCAGGGTCGGAGCGGGTGCCTGGGGAGGCGAGGTTTTCGATCCCAAATGCAAGCGGATGCCGGGGCGGATTCTGGGTGGGTTCCATGCTTAAAAATGGTATTTTTTGCCGTTTTTAAATCGGCTTTTGTGCCAAGGAAGCGCGTGATGCAGGGTCGGAAAAGCGGGTGCCTGGGAGGCAGTTTTTCGATCCCAAATGCAAAGCGGATGCCGGGGCCAGATTCTGGGTGGAGTTCCATACTTAAAATGGTATTTTTGCCGTTTTTTAAAATCAGGCTTTTTGTGCCAGAAAGCGCGTGATGCCCGGGGTCGAAGCGGGTGCCTGGGAGGCGAAATTTTTCGATCCCAAATGCAGCGGATGCCGGGGCGAGATTCTGGGTGGAGTTCCATACTTAAAATGGTATTTTTTGCTGCTTTTAAAATCGGCTTTTGTCCCGGGGGGAAGCAGCGTGATGCAGGGTCGGAAGCGGGTGCCTGGGAGGCGAAAGTTTTTTTCGATCCCAAATGCAAGCGGATGCCGGGGCGAGATTCTGGGTAGAGTTCCATACTTAAAATGGTATTTTTTGCCGTTTTTTAAAATCGGCTTTTGTGCCAGGCGCGTGATGCAGGGTCAGAGCGGGTGCCTGGGAGGCAGGTTTTTCGATCCCAAATGCAAAAGCGGATGCCGGGGCAGTTCTGGGTGATTCCATACTTAAAAATGGTATTTTTTGCCGTTTTTAAAAATCAGGCTTTTGTGCCAGGCAGCGTGATGCCAGGGTCGGAAAAGCGGGTGCCTGGGGGCGGTTTTTCGATCCCAAATGCAAAAGCGGATGCCGGGGCCAGATTCTGGGTGGATTCCATGCTTAAATGGTATTTTTTGCCGTTTTAAAATCAGGCTTTTGTGCCGGGAAGCGCGTGATGCCAGGGTCGGAGCGGGTGCCTGGGGGGCGATTTTTCGATCCCAAATGCAAAGCGGATGCCGGGGCGAGATTCTGGGTGGAGTTCCATACTTAAAAATGGTATTTTTGCCGTTTTTAAAATCGGCTTTTTTGTGCCAGAGAAGCAGCGTGATGCGGGGTCAGAGCGGTTGCCTGGGGGCGGGGTTTTCGATCCCAAATGCAAAAGCGGATGCCGGGGACAAGATTCTGGGTGAGTTCCATGCTTAAAAATGGTATTTTTTGCCGTTTTTAAAATCAGGCTTTGTGCCAGGAGAAAGCAGCGTGATGCAGGGTCGGAAAGCGGGTGCCTGGGGGCGAGGTTTTCGATCCCAAATGCAAAAGCGGATGCCGGGGCCAGATTCTGGGTAGAGTTCCATGCTTAAAAATGGTATTTTTTGCTGTTTTTGAAAATCGGCTTTTGTGCCAAGGAAGCGCGTGATGCAGGGTCGGAAGCGGGTGCCTGGGGGCGAAATTTTTCGATCCCAAATGCAAGGCGGATGCCGGGCAGATTCTGGGTAGAGTTCCATGCTTAAAAATGGTATTTTTTGCCGTTTTTTAAATCGGCTTTTTTGTGCCAGAGCGCGTGATGCCCGGGGTCAGGGGGCGGGTGCCTGGGGAGGCAAGTTTTTCGATCCCAAATGCAAAGCGGATGCCGGGGCGGATTCTGGGTGGAATTCCATACTTAAAATGGTATTTTTTGCCGTTTTTAAAATCAGGCTTTTGTGCCAGGAAAGCAGCGTGATGCCAGGGTCGAAAAAGCGGGTGCCTGGGAGGCAAAGTGTTTTCGATCCCAAATGCAAAAGCGGATGCCGGGGCGAGATTCTGGGTGGAATTCCATGCTTAAAAATGGTATTTTTTGCCGTTTTTAAAATCAGGCTTTTGTGCCAGAAGCGGCGTGATGCCAGGGTCGAAAAGCGGGTGCCTGGGGGCGAAGTTTTTCGATCCCAAATGCAGCGGATGCCGGGGCGGATTCTGGGTGGATTCCATGCTTAAATGGTATTTTTTGCCGTTTTTAAAATCAGGCTTTGTGCCGGGAAAGCAGCGTGATGCCAGGGTCGGAAGCGGGTGCCTGGGGGCGAAAATTTTTCGATCCCAAATGCGAAGCGGATGCCGGGGCAGATTCTGGGTGGATTCCATGCTTAAATGGTAGTTTTTTTGCCGTTTTTTAAAATCGGCTTTTGTGCCAGGGAAGCGCGTGATGCCAGGGTCGAAGCGGGTGCCTGGGGGGCGGGGTTTTCGATCCCAAATGCAAAAGCGGATGCCCGGCCAGATTCTGGGTAGAATTCCATACTTAAAATGGTATTTTTTGCCGTTTTTTAAAATCAGGCTTTTTGTGCCAAGGGGCAGCGTGATGCCCGGGTCAGAGCGGGTGCCTGGGGAGGCAGTTTTTGATCCCAAATGCAAGCGGATGCCGGGGCAGGATTCTGGGTAGAGTTCCATACTTAAAATGGTATTTTTTGCCGTTTTTAAAATCGGCTTTTTGTGCCAAGAGCGCGTGATGCCGGGGTCGGAAAGCGGGTGCCTGGGAGGCGAGTTTTTCGATCCCAAATGCAAAGCGGATGCCGGGGCAGATTCTGGGTGGATTCCATGCTTAAAAATGGTATTTTTGCCGTTTTTAAAATCGGCTTTTGTGCCAGAAGAAAGCGCGTGATGCCAGGGTCGAAGCGGGTGCCTGGGGAGGCAGGTTTTCGATCCCAAATGCAAAAGCGGATGCCGGGCAGATTCTGGGTGGAGTTCCATGCTTAAAAATGGTATTTTTTGCCGTTTTAAAATCAGGCTTTTGTGCCAGGGAAGCAGCGTGATGCGGGGTCGGGCGGTGCCTGGGGGGCAAGTTTTTCGATCCCAAATGCAAAGCGGATGCCGGGGCAGATTCTGGGTAGAGTTCCATGCTTAAAATGGTATTTTTTGCCGTTTTAAAATCAGGCTTTTGTGCCAGGAAAGCAGCGTGATGCCAGGGTCGAAAGCGGGTGCCTGGGGGGCGGTTTTCGATCCCAAATGCAAAAACGGATGCCGGGGCGAGATTCTGGGTGGAGTTCCATGCTTAAAATGGTATTTTTTGCTGTTTTTAAAATCGGCTTTTTGTGCCAGGAAAGCAGCGTGATGCCCGGGGTCGGAAGCGGGTGCCTGGGGAGGCGAAATTTTTCGATCCCAAATGCAAAAGCGGATGCCGGGGCGAGATTCTGGGTAGAGTTCCATGCTTAAAATGGTATTTTTTGCTGTTTTTAAATCGGGCTTTTGTGCCAGGAAAGCGCGTGATGCCGGGGTCGAAGCGGGTGCCTGGGGAGGCAAATTTTTCGATCCCAAATGCAAGCGGATGCCGGGGCAGGATTCTGGGTGGAGTTCCATACTTAAAATGGTATTTTTTGCCGTTTTTAAAATCAGGCTTTTGTGCCAGAGAAGCAGCGTGATGCCAGGGTCGAAGCGGGTGCCTGGGGAGGCGAAATTTTTCGATCCCAAATGCAAAGCGGATGCCGGGGCCAGATTCTGGGTAGAGTTCCATGCTTAAAATGGTATTTTTTGCCGTTTTTAAAAATCAGGCTTTTGTGCCAGGAAGCGCGTGATGCCAGGGTCAGAAAAGCGGGTGCCTGGGGGGCGGTTTTTCGATCCCAAATGCAAAGCGGATGCCGGGGCGAGATTCTGGGTGGATTCCATGCTTAAAATGGTATTTTTTGCCGTTTTTAAAAATCGGCTTTTGTGCCAGAGAAAGCAGCGTGATGCCGGGGTCGGCGGTGCCTGGGGAGGCAGAATTTTTCGATCCCAAATGCAAAGCGGATGCCGGGGCAGGTTCTGGGTGGAGTTCCATGCTTAAAAATGGTATTTTTTGCTGTTTTTAAAAATCGGCTTTTGTGCCAAGAGCAGCGTGATGCCAGGGTCGGAAAGCGTTGCCTGGGGAGGCAAAGTTTTCGATCCCAAATGCGAAGCGGATGCCGGGCAGTTCTGGGTAGATTCCTACTTAAAATGGTATTTTGGTATTTTTGCGTTTTAAAATCAGGCTTTTGTGCCGGCGCGTGATGCCGGGGTCGGAAAGCGGGTGCCTGGGGGCGAAAATTTTTCGATCCCAATGCAAGCGGATGCCGGGGCCAGATTCTGGGTGGATTCCATGCTTAAAATGGTATTTTTTGCCGTTTTTAAAATCGGCTTTTTGTGCCAGAGCAGCGTGATGCCAGGGTCAGAAAGCGGGTGCCTGGGGAGGCGAAAGTTTTTCGATCCCAAATGCGCGGATGCCGGGGCGAGATTCTGGGTAGAGTTCCATGCTTAAAATGGTATTTTTTGCCGTTTTAAAATCGGCTTTTTGTGCCAAAGAAAGCAGCGTGATGCCGGGGTCGAAAGCGGGTGCCTGGGAGGCGAGTTTTTCGATCCCAAATGCAAGCGGATGCCGGGCAGATTCTGGGTGGGTTCCATGCTTAAAATGGTATTTTTTGCCGTTTTTAAAAATCAGGCTTTTGTGCCAAGAAGAAAGCAGCGTGATGCCAGGGTCAGGAAAGCGGGTGCCTGGGGGGCAGTTTTTCGATCCCAAATGCGAAGCGGATGCCGGGGCGGGATTCTGGGTGGAGTTCCATGCTTAAAATGGTATTTTTTGCTGTGTTTTAAAATCGGCTTTTTTGTGCCAAGAAGCGCGTGATGCCGGGGTCGAAAGCGGGTGCCTGGGGAGGCGAAATTTTTCGATCCCAAATGCAAAGCGGATGCCGGCAGATTCTGGGTGGAATTCCATGCTTAAAAATGGTATTTTTTGCCGTTTTTAAAATCAGGCTTTTGTGCCAAGGAAAGCGCGTGATGCAGGGTCAGAGAAGCGGGTGCCTGGGGAGGCAAGTTTTTCGATCCCAAATGCAAAAGCGGATGCCGGGGCGAGATTCTGGGTGGAGTTCCATGCTTAAAAATGGTATTTTTTGCCGTTTTTGAAAATCAGGCTTTTGTGCCAAGGAGCGCGTGATGCCGGGGTCGAAGCGGGTGCCTGGGGAGGCGTTTTTCGATCCCAAATGCAAAGCGGATGCCAGGCGTTCTGGGTGGAGTTCCATGCTTAAAATGGTATTTTTGCCGTTTTTAAAATCAGGCTTTTGTGCCAGGAAAGCAGCGTGATGCCAGGGTCGGAAGCGGGTGCCTGGGGGGCGGTTTTCGATCCCAAGTGCAAAGCGGATGCCTGGGCCAGATTCTGGGTGGATTCCATGCTTAAAAATGGTATTTTTTGCCGTTTTTTAAAATCAGGCTTTTTGTGCCAAAGAAAGCGGCGTGATGCCGGGGTCGGCGGGTGCCTGGGGGGGCGGTTTTCGATCCCAAATGCAAAGCGGATGCCGGGGCGATTCTGGGTAGAGTTCCATACTTAAATGGTATTTTTGCCGTTTTTAAAATCGGCTTTTTGTGCCAAGAGAAAGCGCGTGATGCAGGGTCAGAAGCGGGTGCCTGGGGGCGGTTTTTCGATCCCAAATGCAAGCGGATGCCGGGGCCTGATTCTGGGTGGATTCCATGCTTAAAATGGTATTTTTTGCCGTTTTAAAATCAGGCTTTTGTGCCAGGAAGCGCGTGATGCCGGGTCAGAAGCGGTTGCCTGGGGGGCGAAATTTTTCGATCCCAAATGCAAAGCGGATGCCGGGGCGAGGTTCTGGGTGAGTTCCATGCTTAAAATGGTATTTTTTGCCGTTTTTGAAAATCGGCTTTTGTGCCAGGGAAGCGCGTGATGCCAGGGTCGGAAAGCGCGGTGCCTGGGAGGCAAATTTTTCGATCCCAAATGCAAAAGCGGATGCCAGGGCCGATTCTGGGTAGAGTTCCATGCTTAAAATGGTATTTTTTGCCGTTTTTAAAATCGGCTTTTGTGCCGGAGCGCGTGATGCGGGGTCGAGCGGGTGCCTGGGAGGCGAAATTTTTCGATCCCAAATGCAAAAGCGGATGCCGGGGCCAGATTCTGGGTGGAATTCCATGCTTAAAATGGTATTTTTTGCCGTTTTTTAAATCAGGCTTTTGTGCCAAAGACAGCGTGATGCGGGGTCAGAAAGCGGGTGCCTGGGGAGGCAAATTTTTCGATCCCAAATGCAAAGCGGATGCCGGGGCAGGTTCTGGGTGAGTTCCATGCTTAAAATGGTATTTTTTGCTGTTTTTAAAAAATCGGCTTTTTGTGCCGCGCGTGATGCCCAGGGTCGGAAGCGGGTGCCTGGGGGGCGAGTTTTTCGATCCCAAATGCAAACGGATGCCGGGGCAGATTCTGGGTAGAGTTCCATGCTTAAAATGGTATTTTTTGCCTGTTTTTAAAATCGGCTTTTGTGCCGAGAAGCGCGTGATGCCAGGGTCGGAAGCGGTTGCCTGGGGGCGGGTTTTTCGATCCCAAATGCAAGCGGATGCCGGGGCGAGATTCTGGGTAGAATTCCATGCTTAAATGGTATTTTTTGCCGTTTTTAAAATCAGGCTTTTGTGCCAGAAGGCAGCGTGATGCCAGGGTCGGAAGCGGGTGCCTGGGGGGGCGAAATTTTTCGGTCCCAAATGCGCGGATGCCGGGGCAGATTCTGGGTGATTCCATGCTTAAAATGGTATTTTTGCCGTTTTTAAAATCAGGCTTTTGTGCCAGAGCGCGTGATGCAGGGTCGAAGCGGGTGCCTGGGGAGGCGGGGTTTTCGATCCCAAATGCAGCGGATGCCGGGGCAGATTCTGGGTGGAATTCCATACTTAAAATGGTATTTTTTGCCGTTTTAAAATCAGGCTTTGTGCCAAGAGAGCGCGTGATGCCAGGGTCGAAAGCAGGTGCCTGGGGAGGCGAAATTTTTCGATCCCAAATGCAAAGCGGATGCCAGGGCAGATTCTGGGTGGAGTTCCATACTTAAAATGGTATTTTTTGCTGTTTTTTAAAATCAGGCTTTTGTGCCAGGCAGCGTGATGCAGGGTCGGCGGTGCCTGGGGGGCAATTTTTCGGTCCCAAGTGCGCGGATGCCGGGGCAGATTCTGGGTGGAGTTCCATGCTTAAAATGGTATTTTTGCCGTTTTTGAAAATCAGGCTTTTGTGCGGGCAGCGTGATGCCGGGTCAGGAGCGGGTGCCTAGGGGCGAGTTTTTCGATCCCAAATGCCGGTGCCGGGGCAGATTCTGGGTGGAGTTCCATGCTTAAAATGGTATTTTTTGCTGTTTTTAAAATCAGGCTTTTTGCCGGAGCAGCGTGATGCCGGGGTCGAAAGCGGGTGCCTGGGGGGCGAAATTTTTCGATCCCAAATGCAAGCGGATGCCAGGGCGAGATTCTGGGTGGATTCCATGCTTAAAAATGGTATTTTTTGCCGTTTTAAATCAGGCTTTTGTGCCAGGGCGCGTGATGCCGGGGTCGAAGCGGGTGCCTGGGGGGCGTTTTCCGATCCCAAATGCACGGATGCCGGGGCAGATTCTGGGTGGAATTCCATGCTTAAAATGGTATTTTTTGCCGTTTTTAAAATCGGCTTTTGTGCCGGAAGCGCGTGATGCCAGGGTCGAGCGGGTGCCTGGGGGGGCGAGGGGGTACCCTGCCGGGGGCGGGTCAGGGTGTCTAGAGGTTTCCTTTTTCGATCCCAAATGAGAGGCGGTGCGGGGTCAGCCGGGTGCCGGGGGGCGGATTCTGGGGCAGGGGGTTCCATGCTTAAAATGGTATTTTTTGCCGTTTTTAAAATCAGGCTTTTGTGCCGAAGAGCGCGTGATGCAGGGTCAGGCGGGTGCCTGGGGCAAAGGTTTTCGATCCCAAATGCAAACGGATGCCGGGGCGAGATTCTGGGTGGATTCCATACTTAAGATGGTATTTTTTGCCGTTTTTTTAAAATCAGGCTTTTGTGCCAAGAGAAGCGCGTGATGCCAGGGTCAGAAGCGGGTGCCTGGGGCGAAGGTTTTCGATCCCAAATGCAACGGATGCCGGGGCCAGATTCTGGGTGGAATTCCATGCTTAAAAATGGTATTTTTTGCCGTTTTTAAATCGGCTTTTTGTGCCAGAGCGCGTGATGCAGGGTCGGCGGTGCCTAGGGGCAGATTTTTCGATCCCAAATGCAAAAGCGGATGCCGGGGCGGATTCTGGGTGGAGTTCCATGCTTAAAATGGTATTTTTTGCCGTTTTTAAAATCAGGCTTTTGTGCCAGAAAGCAGCGTGATGCAGGGTCGGCGGGTGCCTGGGGAGGCAAGTTTTTCGGTCCCAAATGCAAAGCGGATGCCGGGGCAGATTCTGGGTGGAGTTCCATGCTTAAAATGGTAGTTCCCTTTTGCTGTTTTAAAATCAGGCTTTTGTGCCAAAGAGCGCGTGATGCCAGGGTCGGAAGCGGGTGCCTGGGGGGCGGGTTTTTCGGTCCCAATGCAAAGCGGATGCCCGGGCGTTCTGGGTGAGTTCCATGCTTAAAATGGTATTTTTTGCCGTTTTTTAAAATCGGCTTTTGTGCCAGAAGCGCGTGATGCCGGGGTCGAAGCGGGTGCCTGGGGGGCGAGGTTTTCGATCCCAATGCAAAAGCGGATGCCGGGGCCAGTTCTGGGTGGAGTTCCATACTTAAAATGGTATTTTTTGCCGTTTTTTAAAATCAGGCTTTTGTGCCAAGGCAGCGTGATGCGGGGTCGGAAGCGGGTGCCTGGGGAGGCAAGTTGGTCCCAATGCAAACGGATGCCGGGCCCCAGATTCTGGGTAGAGTTCCATGCTTAAAATGGTATTTTTTGCCGTTTTTTAAAATCAGGCTTTTTGTGCCAAGAAGGCGCGTGATGCCGGGGTCAGGCGTTGCCTGGGGAGGCATTTTTCGATCCCAAATGCAAAGCGGATGCCGGGGCAGATTCTGGGTGGAATTCCATGCTTTAAAATGGTATTTTTTGCCGTTTTTAAAATCGGCTTTTGTGCCAGGAAGCGCGTGATGCCAGGGTCGGAAAGCGGGTGCCTGGGGGCGGTTTTTCGATCCCAAATGCAAAGCGGATGCCGGGGCCAGATTCTGGGTAGAGTTCCATGCTTAAATGGTATTTTTTGCCGTTTTTAAAATCAGGCTTTTTTGCCAGAGAAAGCAGCGTGATGCCCGGGTCAGAGCGGGTGCCTGGGGGCGAAATTTTTCGATCCCAAATGCAAAGCGGATGCCGGGGCAGATTCTGGGTAGAGTTCCATACTTAAAATGGTATTTTTTGCCGTTTTTTAAAATCGGCTTTTGTGCCAGGCGCGTGATGCCAGGGTCGGCAGGTGCCTGGGGAGGCAGTTTTTCGGTCCCAAATGCAAAGCGGATGCCGGGGCCAGATTCTGGGTGGAATTCCATGCTTAAAATGGTATTTTTGCCGTTTTTAAATCGGGCTTTTGTGCCAGAGAAGCGCGTGATGCCCGGGTCAGAAAGCGGGTGCCTGGGGAGGCGGAAATTTTTGATCCCAAATGCAGCGGATGCCGGGGCGAGATTCTGGGTAGAGTTCCATACTTAAAAATGGTATTTTTTGCCGTTTTTTAAAATCGGCTTTTGTGCCAGAGCAGCGTGATGCCAGGGTCGAGCGGGTGCCTGGGGCGAAAGTTTTCGATCCCAAATGCAAACGGATGCCAGGGCAGATTCTGGGTGGAGTTCCATGCTTAAAATGGTATTTTTGCCGTTTTTAAAAATCAGGCTTTTGTGCCAGGAAAGCAGCGTGATGCCAGGGTCGAGCGGGTGCCTGGGGGAGGCGTTTTTCGATCCCAAATGCAAGCGGTGCCGGGGCCAGATTCTGGGTAGAGTTCCATACTTAAAATGGTATTTTTTGCCGTTTTTAAAATCAGGCTTTTGTGCCGAGCGCGTGATGCCCGGGTCGGAGCGGGTGCCTGGGGAGGCGAAATTTTTCGATCCCAAATGCAAGCGGTGCCGGGGCAGATTCTGGGTAGAGTTCCATGCTTAAAATGGTATTTTTTGCCGTTTTTAAAAATCAGGCTTTTTTGCCGGGCAGCGTGATGCAGGGTCGGAAGCGGGTGCCTGGGGGCAGGTTTTCGATCCCAAATGCAGCGGATGCCGGGGCCAGATTCTGGGTGGATTCCATGCTTAAAAATGGTATTTTTTGCCGTTTTTTAAAATCAGGCTTTTGTGCCAGAGCGCGTGATGCGGGGTCGGAAAGCGGGTGCCTGGGAGGCGGGTTTTTGATCCCAAATGCAAAGCGGATGCCGGGGCAGATTCTGGGTGGGTTCCATGCTTAAAATGGTATTTTTTGCCGTTTTTAAAAATCAGGCTTTTGTGCCGGCGCGTGATGCAGGGTCGGCGTGCCTGGGGAGGCGATTTTTCGGTCCCAAATGCGCGGATGCCGGGGCCAGATTCTGGGTGGATTCCATGCTTAAAATGGTATTTTTTGCCGTTTTAAAATCAGGCTTTTTGTGCCAAGAAGCGCGTGATGCAGGGTCGGCGGTGCCTGGGAGGCGGGGTTTTCGATCCCAAATGCAAAGCGGATGCCGGGGCCAGATTCTGGGTGGGTTCCATACTTAAAATGGTATTTTTTGCCGTTTTTAAAATCAGGCTTTTGTGCCAAAAGAAAGCGCGTGATGCCGGGGTCGGAAAGCGTGCCTGGGGGGCGGGTTTTCGATCCCAAATGCAAGCGGATGCCGGGGCGAGATTCTGGGTGGATTCCATACTTAAAATTGGATTGTTTTTGCCGTTTTAAAATCAGGCTTTTGGTGCCAAAAAAGCGTGATGCCAGGGTCGGGCGGGTGCCTGGGAGGCGGTTTTTCGATCCCAAATGCAAGCGGATGCTGGGGCAGATTCTAGGTAGAATTCCATACTTAAAATGGTATTTTTTGCCGTTTTTAAAAATCAGGCTTTTGTGCCAAAAGCGCGTGATGCCCGGGTCAGAAAGCGGGTGCCTGAGGCAGGTTTTTCGATCCCAAATGCAAAAGCGGATGCCGGGGCGGATTCTGGGTGGAATTCCATGCTTAAAATGGTATTTTTTGCCGTTTTTTAAAATCAGGCTTTTGTGCCAAAAGAAGCGCGTGATGCAGGGTCAGAAACCGGGTGCCTGGGGGGCAAGGTTTTCGATCCCAAATGCAAAGCGGATGCCGGGGCGAGATTCTGGGTGGATTCCATGCTTGAAATGGTATTTTTTGCTGTTTTTTAAAATCGGCTTTTGTGCCAAAGGCGCGTGATGCCGGGGTCGAAGCGGGTGCCTGGGGGCGAGGTTTTCGATCCCAAATGCAAAAGCGGATGCCGGGCAGATTCTGGGTGGAGTTCCTACTTAAAATGGTATTTTTTGCCGTTTTTAAAATCGGCTTTTGTGCCAAGAGCAGCGTGATGCCAGGGTCAGGGAAGCGGTTGCCTGGGGGGCGGGTTTTCGATCCCAAATGCAAAGCGGATGCCGGGCAGATTCTGGGTAGAATTCCATGCTTGAAATGGTATTTTTGCCGTTTTTAAAATCGGCTTGTGCCGGCGCGTGTGCAGGGTCAGAGCGGGTGCCTGGGGGCGAAGGTTTTCGATCCCAAATGCAAGCGGATGCCGGGGCAGATTCTGGGTGGGATTCCATGCTTAAAATGGTATTTTTTGCCGTTTTTAAAAATCAGGCTTTTGTGCCAGAGCGCGTGATGCGGGGTCGGAAAGCGGGTGCCTGGGGGCGAGTTTTCGATCCCAAATGCAAAGACGGATGCCGGGACCAGATTCTGGGTGGAGTTCCATGCTTAAAATGGTATTTTTGCCGTTTTTAAAATCGGCTTTGTGCCAAGAGCAGCGTGATGCCGGGGTCGAGCGGGTGCCTGGGGAGGCGGTTTTCGATCCCAAATGCAAAGCGGATGCCGGGGCGAGATTCTGGGTGGTTCCATACTTAAAATGGTATTTTTTGCCGTTTTAAAATCGGCTTTTTGTGCCAAAAGCGCGTGATGCAGGGTCGAAGGCGGGTGCCTGGCAGGGGCTTTTCGATCCCAATGCAAGCGGATGCCGGGCCAGATTCTGGGTGGAATTCCATACTTAAAATGGTATTTTTGCCGTTTTAAAATCAGGCTTTTGTGCCGAAGCGCGTGATGCCCGGGTCGAAAAAGCGGTGCCTGGGGGCGGGTTTTCGATCCCAAATGCAGCGGATGCCAGGCGTTCTGGGTGAATTCCATGCTTAAAATGGTATTTTTTGCCGTTTTTAAAATCAGGCTTTGTGCCGAAGCAGCGTGATGCCGGGGTCGGCGGTGCCTGGGAGGCGGGTTTTCGATCCCAAATGCAAAGCGGATGCCGGGGGCAGTTCTGGGTGGAGTTCCTACTTAAAATGGTATTTTTTGCCGTTTTTAAAATCAGGCTTTTGTGCCAAAGAGGCGCGTGATGCCAGGGTCGAGCGGGTGCCTGGGGGCGAGTTTTTCGGTCCCAAATGCAAGCGGATGCCGGGGCAAGATTCTGGGTAGAATTCCATACTTAAAATGGTATTTTTGCCGTTTTTAAAAATCAGGCTTTTGTGCCAAGAGAGCGCGTGATGCCAGGGTCGAGCAGGTGCCTGGGGGCTTTTTCGGTCCCAAATGCAACGGATGCCGGGCGAGATTCTGGGTAGAGTTCCATGCTTAAAAATGGTATTTTTTGCCGTTTTTAAAAATCAGGCTTTTGTGCCCAAAGCGCGTGATGCAGGGTCGAGCGGTGCCTGGGGAGGCAGGTTTTGATCCCAATGCAAGCGGATGCCGGGGCAGATTCTGGGTAGAGTTCCATGCTTAAAATGGTATTTTTGCCGTTTTTAAAATCAGGCTTTGTGCCAAAAGAAGCGCGTGATGCCAGGGTCGAAAGCGGGTGCCTGGGGGCGTTTTTCGATCCCAAATGCAAAGGCGGATGCCGGCAGATTCTGGGTAGAATTCCTACACTAAAATGGTATTTTTTGCCGGTTTTTTTAAAAATCGGGCTTTTTGTGCCAAAAGAAGAAAAGCTAGCGTGATGCCAGGGTCAGAAAATGGGTGCCCTGGGGATACTAAAAATTTTTAGGTCAAAAATGCAAACTCGGATGCTGGGGCCGAGATTCTGGGTAGGGTTCCTACTTAAGCTAGAATTTGCCGTTTTAAAAATCAGCTTTGCCAAAAGAAGAAAAGCAGCGTGATGCCGGGGGTCAAAAAAGCGGGTGCCTGGGGAGGCAAATTTTTCGATCCCAAATGCAAAAGCGGATGCCAGGACACAGATTCTGGGTAGAATTCCATACTTAAAAATGGTATCAGCTTCTTGTTTCCATACTTAAAAATGGTATTGTTTGCCATTTTAAAAATCAACCTTTTTTTGTGCCTGGAAGAAGAAAACGCAGCGTGATGCCGAGGTCAAAAAAAGCGGGTGCCTGGGGAGGCAAATTTTTTTTGATCCCAAATGCAAAATCGGATGCCAGGGCCGAGATTCTGGTAGAATTCCATACTTAAAAATGGTATTTTTGCCATTTTTAAAAATCAGGCTTTTTGTGCCAAAAGAAGAAAACGCTTGATGCGGGGGTCAAAAAACGGGTGCCTGGGGAGGCAAATTTTTTTGATCCCAAATGCAAAATCGGATGCCAGGATGAGATTCTGGGTAGAATTCCATACTTAAAAATGGTATTTTTGCCGTTTTAAAAATCAGGCTTTTTTGCCAAAAGAAGAAAAACGCGTGATGCCGGGGTCAGAAAAATGAGTGCCTGGGAGGCAAATTTTTTTGATCCAAAATGCAAAATCGGATGCCAGGACGAGATTCTGGGTAGAATTCCATACTTAAAAATGGTATTTTTGCCGTTTTTAAAAATCAGGCTTTGTGCCAAAAGAAGAAAACGCCTGATGCGGGGTCAGAAAAACGGGTGCCTGGGGAGGCAAAAATTTTCGATCCCAAATGCAAAAACGGATGCCAGGACGAGATTCTGGGTAGAATTCCATACTTAAAAATGGTATAACTTCTTGTTCCATACTTAAAAATGGTATTGTTTGCCGTTTTAAAAATCAACCTTTTTGTGCCTGGAAGAAGAAAACGCGTGATGCGGGGTCAAAAAAAAGCGGGTGCCTGGGAGGCAAATTTTTGATCCCAAATGCAAATCGGATGCCAGGACGAGATTCTGGGTAGAATTCCATACTTAAAAATTGTATTTTTGCCGTTTTTAAAAATCAGGCTTTTTGTGCCAAAAGAACGCCTGATGCGGGGTTAGAAAAACAGATGCCTGGGGAGGCAAAATTTTTGATCCCAAATGCAAAGCGGATCCAGGCGAGATTCTGGGTAGAATTCCATACTTAAAAATGGTATTTTTGCCGTTTTTAAAAATCAGGCTTTTTGTGCCAAAGAAGAAAACGCGTGATGCGGGGTCAGAAAAATGGGTGCCTGGGAGGCAAATTTATTTTGATCAAAATGCAAAATCGGATGCCAGGGCGAGATTCTGGGTAGAATTCCATACTTAAAAATGGTATTTTTGCCGTTTTTAAAAATCAGGCTTTTGTGCCAAAGAAGAAACGCCTGATGCGGGTCAAAAAGCGGGTGCCTGGGAGGCAAATTTTTGATCCCAAATGCAAAATCGGATGCCAGGATGAGATTCTGGGTAGAATTCCATACTTAAAAATGGTATTTTTGCCGTTTTTAAAAATCAGGCTTTGTGCCAAAAGAAGAAAACGCGTGATGCCGGGGTCAGAAAAATGGGTGCCTGGGAGGCAAATTTTTTTTGATCAAAATGCAAAATCGGATGCCAGGGCGAGATTCTGGGTAGAATTCCATACTTAAAAATGGTATTTTTGCCGTTTTTAAAAATCAGGCTTTTGTGCCAAAAGAAGAAACGCGTGATGCGGGGTCAGAAAAAGCGGGTGCCTGGGAGGCAAAATTTTTCGATCCCAAATGCAAAACGGATGCCAGGACGAGATTCTGGGTAGAATTCCATACTTAAAAATGGTATCGCTTCTTGTTCCATACTTAAAAATGGTATTGTTTGCCGTTTTTAAAAATCAACCTTTTTGTGCCTGGAAGAAGAAAACGCGTGATGCGGGGTCAAAAAAGGGTGCCTGGGGAGGCAAATTTTTTTGATCCCAAATGCAAAATCGGATGCCAGGACGAGATTCTGGGTAGAATTCCATACTTAAAAATGGTATTTTTGCCATTTTTAAAAATCAAACTTTTGTGCCAAAGAAGAAAACGCCTGATGCGGGGTCAAAAAAGCGGGTGCCTGGGAGGCAAATTTTTGATCCCAAATGCAAAATCGGATGCCAGGATGAGATTCTGGGTAGAATTCCATACTTAAAAATGGTATTTTTGCCGTTTTTAAAAATCAGGCTTTTTGCCAAAAGAAGAAAACGCGTGATGCGGGGTCAGAAAAATGAGTGCCTGGGGAGGCAAATTTTTTTTGATCCAAAATGCAAAATCGGATGCCAGGACGAGATTCTGGGTAGAATTCCATACTTAAAAATGGTATTTTTGCCGTTTTTAAAAATCAGGCTTTTGTGCCAAAGAAGAAACGCCTGATGCGGGGTCAGAAAAAGCGGGTGCCTGGGGAGGCAAAATTTTTCGATCCCAAATGCAAAACGGATGCCAGGACGAGATTCTGGGTAGAATTCCATACTTAAAAATGGTATAGCTTCTTGTTCCATACTTAAAAATGGTATTGTTTGCCGTTTTAAAAATCAACCTTTTTGTGCCTGGAAGAAGAAAACGCGTGATGCCGGGGTCAAAAAAGCGGGTGCCTGGGGAGGCAAATTTTTGATCCCAAATGCAAAATCGGATGCCAGGACGAGATTCTGGGTAGAATTCCATACTTAAAAATGGTATTTTTGCCGTTTTTAAAAATCAGGCTTTTTGTGCCAAAAGAAGAAACGCCTGATGCGGGGTCAAAAAAGCGGGTGCCTGGGGAGGCAAATTTTTGATCCCAAATGCAAAATCGGATGCCAGGACGAGATTCTGGGTAGAATTCCATACTTAAAAATGGTATTTTTGCCGTTTTTAAAAATCAGGCTTTTTGTGCCAAAAAAAACGCCTGATGCCGGGGTTAGAAAAACGGATGCCTGGGGAGGCAAAAATTTTTCGATCCCAAATGCAAAAACGGATCCCAGGACGAGATTCTGGGTAGAATTCCATACTTAAAAATGGTATTTTTGCCGTTTTTAAAAATCAGGCTTTTTGTGCCAAAAGAAGAAAACGCGTGATGCCGGGGTCAGAAAAATGGGTGCCTGGGGAGGCAAATTTATTTTGATCCAAAATGCAAAATCGGATGCCAGGGCGAGATTCTGGGTAGAATTCCATACTTAAAAATGGTATTTTTGCGTTTTTAAAAATCAGGCTTTTGTGCCAAAGAAGAAACGCCTGATGCGGGGTCAAAAAGCGG
Source organism: Pseudonaja textilis (assembly GCF_049901715.1). Taxonomy (NCBI): domain Eukaryota; kingdom Metazoa; phylum Chordata; class Lepidosauria; order Squamata; family Elapidae; genus Pseudonaja; species Pseudonaja textilis. The sequence continues at coordinate 36,899 of NW_028262777.1, read as the reverse complement.
GTGCCTGGGAGGCAAATTTTTTGATCCCAAATGCAAAATCGGATGCCAGGATGAGATTCTGGGTAGAATTCCATACTTAAAAATGGTATTTTTGCCGTTTTTAAAAATCAGACTTTTTGTGCCAAAAGAAGAAAACGCGTGATGCGGGGGTCAGAAAAATGGGTGCCTGGGAGGCAAATTTTTTTGATCAAAATGCAAAATCGGATGCCAGGGCGAGATTCTGGGTAGAATTCCATACTTAAAAATGGTATTTTTGCCGTTTTTAAAAATCAGGCTTTTTGTGCCAAAAGAAGAAAGCGCGTGATGCGGGGTCAGAAAAGCGGGTGCCTGGGGAGGCAAAATTTTTCGATCCCAAATGCAAAAACGGATGCCAGGACGAGATTCTGGGTAGAATTCCATACTTAAAAATGGTATCGCTTCTTGTTCCATACTTAAAAATGGTATTGTTTGCCATTTTTAAAAATCAACCTTTTTTGTGCCTGGAAGAAGAAAGCGCGTGATGCGGGGTCAAAAAAGCGGGTGCCTGGGGAGGCAAATTTTTGATCCCAAATGCAAAATCGGATGCCAGGACGAGATTCTGGGTAGAATTCCATACTTAAAAATGGTATTTTTGCCATTTTAAAAATCAGGCTTTTTGTGCCAAAGAAGAAAAGCGCCTGATGCGGGGTCAAAAAGCAGGTGCCTGGGGAGGCAAATTTTTGATCCCAAATGCAAATCGGATGCCAGGATGAGATTCTGGGTAGAATTCCATACTTAAAAATGGTATTTTTGCCGTTTTTAAAAATCAGGCTTTTTGTGCCAAAAGAAGAAACGCGTGATGCGGGGGTCAGAAAAATGGGTGCCTGGGGAGGCAAATTTTTGATCCCAAATGCAAAATCGGATGCCAGGACGAGATTCTGGGTAGAATTCCATACTTAAAAATGGTATTTTTGCCGTTTTTAAAAATCAGGCTTTTTTGTGCCAAAGAAGAAAAGCGCGTGATGCGGGGGTCAGAAAAAACGGGTGCCTGGGAGGCAAAATTTTCGATCCCAAATGCAAAAACGGATGCCAGGACGAGATTCTGGGTAGAATTCCATACTTAAAAATGGTATAAGCTTCTTGTTCCATACTTAAAAATGGTATTGTTTGCCGTTTTTAAAAATCAACCTTTTGTGCCTGGAAGAAGAAAACGCGTGATGCGGGGTCAAAAAAAGGGTGCCTGGGAGGCAAATTTTTGATCCCAAATGCAAAATCGGATGCCAGGACGAGATTCTGGGTAGAATTCCATACTTAAAAATGGTATTTTTGCCATTTTTAAAAATCAGGCTTTTTGTGCCAAAAGAAACGCCTGATGCGGGGTCAAAAAGCGGGTGCCTGGGAGGCAAATTTTTTTGATCCCAAATGCAAAATCGGATGCCAGGATGAGATTCTGGGTAGAATTCCATACTTAAAAATGGTATTTTTGCCGTTTTTAAAAATCAGGCTTTTTGTGCCAAAAGAAGAAAACGCGTGATGCCGGGGTCAGAAAAATGGGTGCCTGGGAGGCAAATTTTTGATCAAAATGCAAAATCGGATGCCAGGGCGAGATTCTGGGTAAATTCCATACTTAAAAATGGTATTTTTGCCGTTTTTAAAAATCAGGCTTTGTGCCAAAAGAAGAAAAGCGCGTGATGCCGGGGTCAGAAAAGCGGGTGCCTGGGGAGGCAAAATTTTTGATCCCAAATGCAAAAACGGATGCCAGGGCGAGATTCTGGGTAGAATTCCATACTTAAAAATGGTATCGCTTCTTGTTCCATACTTAAAAATGGTATTGTTTGCCGTTTTTAAAAATCAACCTTTTTGTGCCTGGAAGAAGAAAACGCGTGATGCGGGGTCAAAAAAAAGCGGGTGCCTGGGGGAGGCAAATTTTTTTGATCCCAAATGCAAAATCGGATGCAGATTCTGGGTAGAATTCCATACTTAAAAATTGTATTTTTGCCGTTTTTAAAATCAGAGCTTTTTTGTGCCAAAAGAAAAGCCTGATGCGGGGTTAGAAAAAGCGGATGCCTGGGAGGCAAAAATTTTTTCGATCCCAAATGCAAAAAGCGGATCCCAGGGCGAGATTCTGGGTAAATTCCATACTTAAAAATGGTATTTTTGCCGTTTTTAAAAATCAGGCTTTTGTGCCAAAAGAAGAAAACGCGTGATGCGGGGTCAGAAAAATGGGTGCCTGGGGAGGCAAATTTATTTTGATCCAAAATGCAAAATGGATGCCAGGACGAGATTCTGGGTAGAATTCCATACTTAAAAATGGTATTATTTTTGCCGTTTTTAAAAATCAGGCTTTTTGTGCCAAAAGAAGAAAAGCCTGATGCGGGGTCAAAAAAATGGGTGCCTGGGGAGGCAAATTTTTGATCTCAAAATGCAAAATCGGATGCCAGGATGAGATTCTGGGTAGAATTCCATACTTACCAAAATGGTATTTTTGCGTTTTAAAAAATCAGACTTTGTGCCAAAAAGAAGAAAAGCGCGTGATGCCGGGTCAGAAAAATGGGTGCCTGGGAGAGGCAAATTTATTGATCCAAAATAAATCGGATGCCAGGATGGCGAGATTCTGGGTAGAATTCCATACTTAAAATGATGTATTTTTGCCGTTTTTAAAAATCAGGCTTTTTTGTGCCAAAAAGAAGAAACGCGTGATGCCGGGGTCAAAAGCAGATGCCTGGGAGGCAAAATTTTTCGATCCCAAATGCAAAAAACGGATGCCAGGACGAGATTCTGGGTAGAATTCCATGCTTAAAAATGGTATCGCTTCTTATTCCATAGCTTAAAAATGGTATTGTTTGCCATTTTTAAAAATCAACCTTTTGTGCCTGGAAGAAGAAAACGCGTGATGCCGGGGTCAAAAAAGCAGGGTGCCTGGGGAGAACAAAATTTTTGATCCCAAATGCAAAATCAGATGCCAGGACGAGATTCTGGGTAGAATTCCATACTTAAAAATGGTATTTTTGCCATTTTTAAAAATCAGAAAACTTATGTGCCCAGAAGAAAACACGCCTGATGCCGGGAGTCAAAGCAGCGGGTTGCACTGGGGAGGCAAATTTTTTTGATCCCAAATGCAAAATCGCGGATGCCAGGGATGAGATTCTGGGTAGAATTCCATCTGCTAAAAATGGTATTTTTGCCGTTTTTAAAGTAATCGAACTTTTTGCCAAAAAGAAGAAAACGCGTGATGCCGGGGTGAAAGGCAGAGTGCCTGAGGTAAAATTTTTTTGATCAAGTAATCCGGATGCCAGGGCAGAGATTCTGGGTAGAATTCCATACTTAAGTAAAATATTTTGCACGTTTTTAAAATCAGGCTTTTGTGCAAAGAAAACGCCTGATGCCAGGGTCAGAAAAAGCAGGTGCCTGGGAGCAAAATTTACCATCCCAAATGCAAAACGGATGCCAGGGCGATTCTGGGTAGAATTCCATACTTAAAAATGGTATACTTCTTGTTCCATAGCAAAATGGTATTGTTGCCGTTTTAAAATCAACCTTTTGTGCCTGGAAGAAGAAACGCGTGATGCCGAAGGTCAAAAGCAGGTGCCTAAGGAGCAAATTTTTGATCCCAAATGCAAAATCGGATGCCAGGACGAGATTCTGGAGTAAATTCCATGTAAAAATTGTATTTTTTGCCGTTTTTAAAATCAAGGCTATTTTGTGCCAAAAAGAAAACGCCTGATGCGGGGTTAGAAAGGGATGCCTGGGAGGCAAAAATTTTGATCCCAAATGCAAGCGGATCCCAGAGACGATTCTGGGTAGAACTATCACCAAAAATGGTATTTTTGCCGTTTTTAAATCAGGCTTTTTGTGCCAAAAGAAGAAAACGCGTGATGCGGGGTCAGAAAAAATAGGTGCCTGGAGGCAAATTTATTTTGATCAAAATGCAAAATCGGATGGGACGATTCTGGGTAGAATTCCATACTTAAAATGGTATTTTTTTGCCGTTTTTAAATCAGGCTTTTGTGCCAAAGCGCCCTGATGCAGGTAAGCGGGTGCCTGGGAGGCAGAATTTTTGATCTCAAGTAAAATCGGATCTGGGATAAGATTAGTTAAGTTATACTTAAAAATGGTATTTTTGCGTTTTCAAAAATCAAACTTTGTGCTAAGCAATGATGATCCGGGGTCAGAACACGGGTGCCTGGGAGGCAATTACCGATCCCAAATGCGAGGGATGCCGGGCCGGGAGATTCTGGGGTGAAATTTCCTCTCCAAAATCGGACTTTAGCGCGTTCTTATCAAGCTTTGTGCCTGGGGCGCCTTTGGTGCGGTCCAAATGGATGTGGCGACAGATTCTGGGTATTTCATGCCTATGGTATTTTTCGCTGTGGGTGTTAAAATCTGGCTTTATTATAAAAGCCAAAGGGGTCAAGAAACAAACAGTTACCTGGGAACAAAGAATTCGATCAATGCGCTTTAAAGCATGGGATGGCAACACGGATTCTGGGTAAATTCCATACTTAAAAATGGTATTTTTACCGCTTTTTAAAAATCAGGCTTTGTGCCAAAAAAGCAACGTGATGCGGGGTCAAACGCGGGTGCCTGGGAGGCAAAGGTCCTGATCCCAGAACAAAAGCGGATGCCAGGACAGGATTCTGGGTGGGAATTCCATACTAAAAAATGGTATTTTTGCGTTTTAAAATCAGGCTTTTGTGCCAAAAGCAGCGTGATGCGAGGTCGAAAACAGGTGCCTGGGAGGCAAATTCCAATCCCAAATGCAAAAGCGGATGCCAGGCCGATTCTGGGTGAATTCCATGCCAAAATGTATTTTTGCGTTTTTAAAATCAGGCTTTTTGTGCCAAGAAAGCGTGATGCCGGGGTCAAAAGCGGGTGCCTGGGGAGCCAAATTTTCCGATCCAAATGTCAAAACGGATGCCAGGACGAGATTCTGGGTAAATTCCATGCCAAAAATGGTATTTTGTACCGTTTTAAAAATCAGGCTTTGTGCGTCAAAGCGTGATGCCAGGTCAAAGCGGGTGCGCTAGGACAAAATTTTCGATCTGCAAAAGCAGATGCCGGGACGAGATTCTAGGTAAGCGGTTTCCGGTACTTAACCAATGCCGGAAATGGTTTGCATTTCCACCCCTAAAGGATCAGGCCGTGCCAACCCAAAAAAGGCCCTTAAGGCGGAACGTGATGCAGGGTCAGAAAAGCAGGTGCCTAGGAGGCGATTTCCGATCCCAAATGCAAAACGGATGCCAGGGCGGATTCTAGGTAGTTTCCATACTTAAAATGGTATTTTTGCTGTTTTTTAAAATCAGGCGCTTTTTGCCAAAAGCGCGTGATCCGGGGTCAAGCAGGTGCCTGGGAGGCAAAATTTTCGATCCCAAATGCAAAACGGATGCCAGGACAGATTCTGGGTGAATTCCATGCTTAAAATGGTATCCCTTGTTCCGTTTAAAATCGGCTTGCCCCAACCAAACCCCACCAACCCCCTTTGCCGTTTTAAAAAAAGCCTATGCCGGCGCGTGATGCGGGGTCAAGCAGGTGCCGGGGGGGCGGGATTCTGGGTAGGTTCCATGCTTAAATGGTATTTTTGCGTGTTTTAAAATCAGGCTTTTGTGCCAAGAAAGCGCGTGATGCCGGGTCAAGCGGGTGCCTCGGGGCAAAAAGTTTCCGATCCCAAATGCAAAAGCGGATGCCAGGGCGAGATTCGGGTGAATCCCAAGGTTCCAACTTAATGGTATTTTTGCCGTTTTAAAATCAAGCTTTTTGTGCGGGAGCGGCGTGATGCCAGGGTGCCTCGCAAAATTTTCGATCCCAAATGCAAACGGATGCCAGGCGATTCTAGGTTGTTCCATGCTTAAAAGGTATTTTTGCGTTTTAAAATCAGGCCTGTGCCAAAGCGTGCTGGTCAGGGCGGTCCCGAGGTGCGGGCCCAATGCCGGGCGGGGCGGGATTCTGGGTGGGTCCGACTTCGGGCGGGGTTGCCGGGTCGGCTTCCTGCTGAAAGGGTATGCGTTTTAAAATCAGGCTTTTGTGCCAAAAAAGGCGTGATCCGGGGTCAGAAAAGCAGGTGCCTGAGGGGCGGTTTTCCGATCCCAAATGCACGGATGCCGGCGAGATTCTAGGTGGTTCCTACTTAAATGGTATTTTTGCTGTTTTAAAATCAGGCTTTTGTGCCAAAAGGAAAAGCGCGTGATGCCAGGGTCAGAAAAGCAGGTGCCTAGAGGCTTTCGATCCCAAATGCAAAAGCGGATGCCAGGGCCAGATTCTGGGTAGGTTCCTACTTAAAATGGTATTTTTGCTGTTTTTAAAATCAGGCTTTTGTGCCAAGAGGCGCGTGTGCAAGGTCGAAGCGGTGCCTCAGGGGCGGTTTCGATCCCAAATGCAAACGGATGCCAGGGCAGATTCTGGGTAGAGTTCCTGCTTAAAATGGTATTTTTTGCCGTTTTAAAATCAGGCTTTTGTGCCAAGAAGCGCGTGATCCAGGGTCGAAAGCGGTGCCTGGGGAGGCGGTTTTGATCCCAAATGCAAGCGGATGCCGGCGTTCTGGGTAGAATTCCTACTTAAAATGGTATTTTTGCCGTTTTAAAATCAGGCTTTGTGCCGAAAGCGCGTGATGCAGGGTCAGAAAAGCGGTGCCTGGGGGCAAGATTTTTCGATCCCAAATGCACGGATGCCGGGGCAAGTTCTAGGTAGTTCCATACTTAAAATGGTATTTTTGCCGTTTTTAAAATCAGGCTTTGTGCCAAAGAAAGCCGTGATGCCAGGGTCGAAAGCAGGTGCCTAGGAGGCAAAATTTTTCGATCCCAAATGCAAAAGCGGATGCCGGGGCAGGATTCTAGGTAGGTTCCATGCTTAAAATGGTATTTTGCCGTTTTAAAAATCAGGCTTTGTGCCAAAGAAGCGCGTGTGCCAGGGTCAGGGCAGGTGCCTAGGGAGGCGTTTTCGATCCCAAATGCAAAAGCGGATGCCAGGGCGAGATTCTGGGTAGAATTCCATACTTAAAATGGTATTTTTGCTGTTTTTAAAATCAGGCTTTGTGCCAAGAGCGCGTGATGCCAGGGTCAAAAGCGGGTGCCTGGGAGGCGATTTTCCGATCCCAAATGCAAAAAGCGGATGCCAGGACAGATTCTGGGTAGAATTCCAAAAAAATTTTTTTTTTTATTTTTATTTTGGCGTAAAACATTTGTCTGTTGGTGAAAAATCAAAATTTTGTATTGCATCTAAATGCCAACCATTTTTGATCCCAGGAAATGCGGATTCAGGGTGACAGAATTCCATGCTTAAAATTGTATTTTTAACTTTTTAAAATCAAGCTTTTTTGCCAAAAGCAACGCTGATACGTGTGCCAGCGGTCAGAAAAGCTGGGTGCCTGGGAGGCATAATTTTCGATCCCAAATGTCCCTTTTTTTTTCCCCCAAAACGGATACCAGGGGGCCAATTCTGGGTAAATTCCATACTTAAAATGGTATTTTTGCCCGTTTTAAAATCAGGCCTTGTGCCATAAAAGAAAGAAAGCTTTTAGCGTGATGCCCGAGGGTCAAGCGGGTGCCTGGGGAGGCAAAATTTTTCGATCCCAAATGCAAAACGGATCCAGGGCCGAAGTTTCTGGGTAAATTCTATACTTAAAAATGGTATTTTTGCCGTTTTTAAAAATCAGGCTTTTTGACGCCAAAGAAAACGCGTGATGCCGGGTCAGAGAAAAATGGGTGCCTGGGGAGGCAAATTTATTTTGATCAAAATGCAAAATCGGATGCCAGGGCAGAGATTCTGGGTAGAATTCCATACTTAAAAATGGTATTTTTGCGTTTTAAAATCAGGCTTTTTGTGCCAAAGAAAACGCGTGATGCGGGGTCAGAAAATGATGCCTGGGAGGCAGGTGCACAGTCAAAATGCAAAATCGGATGCCGGAATGATTCTGGATGAATTCATACTTAAATGGTATTTTTGCCGTTTTAAAAATCAGGCTTTTCTGCCAAAAACGCCTGATGCGGGGTTGTGGATGCTGGGAGGCAAAATTTTCGATCCCAATGCAAAAAACGGATCCCAGGACGATTCTGGATAGAATTCATACTTAAAAATGGTATTTTTAGCCGTTTTTAAATCAGGCTTTTGTGCCAAAAGAAAGCGGCGTGATGCGGGGTCAGAAAAATGGGTGCCTGGGAGGCAAATTTATTTGATCAAAATACGGAAATCGGATGCTGGGGCGAGATTGGGTAGAATTCCATACTTAAGTAGTGCTCGCTTCTTGTTCCCATGCCCAAAAATATGGTATTGTTTACGTTTTTAAGGTAACCTTTTTGCTGGAAGAAGAAAACGCGTGATGCCGGGGGTTAGAAAAACAGATGCCTGGGAGGCAAAATTTTTGATCCCAAATGCAAAACGGATCCCAGGGCAGATTCTGGGTAGAATTCCATACTTAAAAATGGTATTTTGCCGTTTTAAATCAAACTTTTGTGCCAAAAAAGAAAATAGCGTGATGCGGGTCGAAAAATGGGTGCCTGGGAGGCAAATTTATTTGATCCAAAATGCAAAATCGGATGCCAGGGCCGAGATGCTGGGTAAAATTCCATACTTAAAGTAAGCCAAAAAATGCGGATGCCAAAGGAACGCCTGATGAAAAAATGCAGGTGCCTGGGGAGGCAAATTCTTTTGATCCCAAAATGCAAGCTCGGATGCGGGGCGAGATTCTGGGTAAATTCCCATACTTAAAAATGGTATTTTTGCCGTTTTTAAAATCAGAAGTGCCAAAGCAGAAAACATGCCTGATGCGGGGTCAAAAAGCAGGTGCCTGGGAGGCAAATTTTTGATCCCAAATGCAAATCGGATGCCAGGGATGAGATTCTGGGTAGAATTCCATACTTAAAAATGGTATTTTTTTGCGTTTTTAAAAATCAGGCTTTTGTGCCAAAAGAAGAAAAAAGCAGCGTGATGCGAGGTCGAAAAATGGGTGCCTGGGAGTGCAAATTTTTTTGATCAAAATGCAAAATCGGATGCCAGGACGAGATTCTGGGTAGGGTTCCATACTTAAATGGTATTTTTTTTGCGTTTTTAAAAATCAGAGCTTTTGTGCCAAAAGAAAGCGCGTGATGCGGGGGTCAAGCGGAGTGCCTGGGGAAATTCAGCAAATTTTCCGATCCCAAATGCAAAGCGGATGCCAGGAGATTCTGGGTAGGGTATCAAGCTTCTTATTCCCATGCTTAAAAATGGTATTGTTTGCCGTTTTAAAAATCAAACTTTTCTGGGAAGAAAAGCGCGTGAAGGCAATTTTTTTGATCCCAAATGCAAATCGGATGCCAGGGCGAGATTCTGGGTAGAATTCCATACTTAAAAATGGTATTTTTGCCGTTTTTAAAAATCAAGCTTTGTGCCAAAAGAAGAAAACGCGTGATGCGGGGTCAGAAAAGCGGGTGCCTGGGAGGCAAAATTTTTGATCCCAAATGCAAAAGCGGATGCCAGGACGAGATTCTGGGTATTCCATACTTAAAAATGGTATCGCTTCTTGTTCCATACTTAAAAATGGTATTGTTTGCGTTTTAAAAATCAACCTTTTGTGCCTGGAAGAAGAAAGCGCGTGATGCGGGGTCAAAAAAGCGGGTGCCTGGGGAGGCAAATTTTTGATCCCAAATGCAAATCGGATGCCAGGGCGAGATTCTGGGTAAATTCCATACTTAAAAATTGTATTTTTGCGTTTTTAAAAATCAGGCTTTTTTTGTGCCAAAAAAAAACGCCTGATGCGGGGTTAGAAAAACGGATGCCTGGGGAGGCAAAAATTTTTCGATCCCAAATGCAAAAACGGATCCCAGGACGAGATTCTGGGTAGAATTCCATACTTAAAAATGGTATTTTTGCCGTTTTTAAAAATCAGGCTTTTTGTGCCAAAAGAAGAAAGCGCGTGATGCCGGGGTCAGAAAAATGGGTGCCTGGGGAGGCAAATTTATTTTGATCCAAAATGCAAAATCGGATGCCAGGACGAGATTCTGGGTAGAATTCCATACTTAAAAATGGTATTTTTGCCGTTTTTAAAAATCAGGCTTTTTGTGCCAAAAGAAGAAACGCCTGATGCGGGGGTCAAAAAAGGGTGCCTGGGAGGCAAATTTTTTTTGATCCCAAATGCAAAATCGGATGCCAGGATGAGATTCTGGGTAGAATTCCATACTTAAAAATGGTATTTTTGCCGTTTTAAAAATCAGGCTTTTTGTGCCAAAAGAAGAAAACGCCTGATGCGGGGTCAGAAAAAGCGGGTGCCTGGGAGGCAAAATTTTTGATCCCAAATGCAAAATCGGATGCCAGGACGAGATTCTGGGTAGAATTCCATACTTAAAAATGGTATATTTGCCGTTTTTAAAAATCAGGTTTTTTTGTGCCAAAAGAAGAAAACGCGTGATGCCTGGGTCAGAAAAATGGGTGCCTGGGGAGGCAAATTTTTTTGATCCCAAATGCAAAATCGGATGCCAGGACGAGATTCTGGGTAGAATTCCATACTTAAAAATTGTATTTTTTGCCGTTTTTAAAAATCAGGCTTTTTTGTGCCAAAAAAGAAAACGCCTGATGCCGGGGTTAGAAAAACAGATGCCTGGGGAGGCAAAAATTTTTCGATCCCAAATGCAAAACGGATGCCAGGACGAGATTCTGGGTAGAATTCCATACTTAAAAATGGTATTTTTGCCGTTTTTAAAAATCAGGCTTTTTGCCAAAAAGAAGAAAGCGCGTGATGCGGGGTCAGAAAAATGGGTGCCTGGGAGGCAAATTTATTTTGATCAAAATGCAAAATCGGATGCCAGGGCGAGATTCTGGGTAGAATTCCATACTTAAAAATGGTATTTTTGCCGTTTTAAAAATCAGGCTTTTTGTGCCAAAGAAGAAAACGCCTGATGCGGGGTCAAAAAAGCGGGTGCCTGGGAGGCAAATTTTTGATCCCAAATGCAAAATCGGATGCCAGGATGAGATTCTGGGTAGAATTCCATACTTAAAAATGGTATTTTTGCCGTTTTTAAAAATCAGGCTTTTGTGCCAAAAGAAGAAAACGCGTGATGCGGGGTCAGAAAAATGGGTGCCTGGGAGGCAAATTTTTTTGATCCCAAATGCAAAAACGGATGCCAGGACGAGATTCTGGGTAGAATTCCATACTTAAAAATGGTATGCCTGGGAGGCAAAAGCCAGATCCCAAATGCAAAAAGCGGATGCCAGGGCGAGATTCTGGGTAGAATTCCATACTTAAAATGGTATTTTTGCCGTTTTTAAAAATCAGGCTTTTGTGCCAAAGAAGAAAGCGCGTGATGCCAAAGCGTGATGCAGGGTCGGAAAGTCAGAAAAGCAGCCGGGGCGAGATTCTGCCTGCTTAAAATGGAGCCGTTTTTAAAAATCAGGCTTTTGTGCCAAGCGCGTGATTTTCGAATCCCAAATGCAAAAAGCGGATGCCGGGACGAGATTCTGGTGAAAATTCCATGCTTTAAAAATGGTATTTTTGCTGTTTTTAAAAAATCAGGCTTTTTGTGCCAAAAGAAGAAAAACGGATGCGTGGCGATGCGGGTAGATTCCTACTTAAAATGGTATGCTGTTTTAAAAATCAGGCTTTTTGCCAAGAAGCGCGTGATGCAGGGTCAGAAGCGGTGCCTGGGGGCGGTTTTTTGATCCCAAATGCAAAAGCGGATGCCGGGGCAGATTCTGGGTAGAATTCCATGCTTAAAAATGGTATTTTTGCCGTTTTTAAAAATCAGGCTTTTGTGCCAAAAGGAAAGCGCGTGATGCCAGGGTCGGCAGGTGCCTAGGGGCGTTTTTCGATCCCAAATGCAAAAGCGGATGCCAGGGCAGATTCTGGGTAGAGTTCCATACTTAAAATGGTATTTTTGCTGTTTTTTAAAATCGGCTTTTGTGCCAAAGAAAGCGCGTGATGCCAGGGTCGGAAGCGGTGCCTGGGGGCGGGTTTTGGATCCCAAATGCAAAAAGCGGATGCCAGGGCCAGATTCTGGGTAGGTTCCATACTTAAAATGGTATTTTTGCCGTTTTAAAAATCGGCTTTTGTGCCAAAGCGCGTGATGCCAGGGTCGAAAAGCGTGCCTGGGGCGTTTTCGATCCCAAATGCAAAAGCGGATGCCGGGGCAGATTCTGGGTAGATTCCTACTTAAATGGTATTTTTTGCTGTTTTTAAAAATCAGGCTTTTTGTGCCAAGAAGCGCGTGATGCCAGGGTCGAAAGCAGGTGCCTGGGGGGCGGTTTTTCGATCCCAAATGCAACGGATGCCAGGGCAGATTCTGGGTGAGTTCCTACTTAAAAATGGTATTTTTGCCGTTTTTAAAAATCAGGCTTTGTGCCAAAGAAGAAAGCGCGTGATGCAGGGTCGAAAGCAGTGCCTAGGAGGCGGGTTTTTCGATCCCAAATGCAAAGCGGATGCCAGGGCCAGATTCTAGGTAGGTTCCTACTTAAAATGGTATTTTTGCCGTTTTTTAAAATCAGGCTTTTGTGCCAAGAAAGCGCGTGTGCCGGGTCAGAGCGGTGCCTAGGGGCGGGTTTTTCGATCCCAAATGCAAAAGCGGATGCCAGGGCAAGATTCTGGGTAGAATTCCAACAAGCTTCCCAAAATGGTATTTTTGCCGTTTTAAAAATCAGGCTTTTGTGCCAAGAAGCAGCGTGATGCCAGGGTCGAAAAGCAGTTGCCTAGGAGGCGTTTTTCGATCCCAAATGCAAAGCGGATGCCAGGGCAGATTCTGGGTAGGTTCCTACTTAAAATGGTATTTTTGCCGTTTTTAAAAATCAGGCTTTTTGTGCCAAAAAAAGCGCGTGATGCCAGGGTCAGAAAAAGCGGGTGCCTAGGGGGCTTTTTGATCCCAAATGCAAAAGCGGATGCCGGGGCAGATTCTGGGTAGAGTTCCATACTTAAAATGGTATTTTTGCCGTTTTTAAAATCGGCTTTTGTGCCAAGAAGCGCGTGATGCCAGGGTCAGAAAGCGGTGCCTGGGAGGCGTTTCGATCCCAAATGCAAAAGCGGATGCCGGGGCAGATTCTGGGTAGATTCCTACTTAAAATGGTATTTTTGCCGAGGTTTTAAAAATCAGGCTTTGTGCCAAAAGAAAGCGCGTGATGCCAGGGTCGCGGTGCCTAGGAGGCGAATTTTCGATCCCAATGCAGGAGGCCAGGATGGGGGTGGCGGGGGGGGCCCCCCCCCATCCCCAAATGCAAAGGCGGAGGCCGCAAGTTCTGGGTAGAGTTCCTACTTAATGGTTATTTTTGCCGTTTTTAAAATCAGGCTTTGTGTCCAGAAGAAGCGCGTGATGCAGGGTCGAAAAGCAGGTGCCTGGGGAGGCAGTTTTTCGATCCCAAATGCAAAACGGATGCCGGGACAGATTCTGGGTAGAGTTCCATGCTTAAAAATGGTATTTTTTGCCGTTTTTAAAATCAGGCTTTGTGCCAAAAGAAAGCGCGTGATCCAGGGTCGAAGCGGGTGCCTAGGGGGCGATTTTTCGATCCCAAATGCAAAAGCGGATGCCGGGGCAGTTCTGGGTAGAGTTCCATACTTAAAATGGTATTTTTGCCGTTTTAAAAATCAGGCTTTTGTGCCAAAGCGCGTGATGCCAGGGTCAGAAGCGGTGCCTGGGGGCGGGTTTTTCGATCCCAAATGCAAAGCGGATGCCAGGGCAGATTCTGGGTAGGTTCCATACTTAAAATGGTATTTTTGCTGTTTTAAAATCGGCTTTTTGTGCCAAGAAAGCGCGTGATGCCAGGGTCAGAGCGTTGCCTAGGGGCAAAATTTTCGATCCCAAATGCAAAAACGGATGCCGGGACAGATTCTAGGTAGAGTTCCGCCGGGAATTCCAACTTAAATGGTATTTTTGCCGTTTTTAAAATCAGGCTTTTGTGCCAAAGAAAGCGCGTGATGCGGGGTCAGAACGGTGCCTAGGGCATTTTTCGATCCCAAATGCCAGATGCCGGGGCAGATTCTAGGTAGAATTCCTACTTAAAATGGTATTTTTGCCGTTTTTAAAAATCAGGCTTTTGTGCCAAAGAAGCGCGTGATGCAGGGTCAGAAAAGCAGGTGCCTAGGAGGCGGTTCGATCCCAAATGCAGCGGATGCCAGCAGATTCTAGGTAGAGTTCCATACTTAAAAATGGTATTTTTGCCGTTTTAAAAATCGGCTTTTGTGCCAAAGAAAGCAGCGTGATGCCAGGGTCAGAAAAGCAGGTGCCTAGGGGGCGTTTCGATCCCAAATGCAAAAGCGGATGCCAGGGCGAGATTCTGGGTAGAGTTCCTACTTAAAAATGGTATTTTTGCTGTTTTTAAAATCAGGCTTTTGTGCCAAAAAGCGCGTGATCCCAGGGTCAGAAAGCAGGTGCCTAGGGGCGGTTTTTCGATCCCAAATGCAAAAGCGGATGCCAGGGCAAGATTCTGGGTAGGTTCCTACTTAAAATGGTATTTTTTGCTGTTTTTTAAAATCGGGCTTTGTGCCAAAAGAGCGCGTAATGCGGGTGAGCCAGGGTCAGGCGGTGCCTGGGGGGGCCCCCCCCCTTAAAAGTGGTGTTTTGCCTTTAAAATCGATCCCAGGGGGGCATGCGGGGTCAGAACCGGTGCCTAGGAGGCTTTTCGATCCCAAATGCAAACGGATGCCAGGGCAGATTCTGGGTAGATTCCTACTTAAAATGGTATTTTTTGCCGTTTTTAAAAATCAGGCTTTTGTGCCAAGAAGCGCGTGATCCCGGGGTCAGAAGCAGGTGCCTGGGGAGGCGGTTTTCGATCCCAAATGCAAGCGGATGCCAGGCGTTCTGGGTAGGATTCCTACTTAAAATGGTATTTTTGCTGTTTTTTAAAATCAGGTCCCTTTGTGCCGGAAGCGCGTGATGCAGGGTCAGAAAAGCAGGTGCCTGGAGGCGTTTTCCGATCCCAAATGCAAAAGCGGATGCCAGGACAAGATTCTGGGTAGAGTTCCTACTTAAAATGGTATTTTTGCCGTTTTTAAAATCAGGCTTTGTGCCAAAAGAAAGCGCGTGATGCCAGGGTCAGAAAAGCGGGTGCCTGGGGGCGGTTTTTCGATCCCAAATGCAAAGCGGATGCCAGGGGGATTCTGGGTAGGTTCCTACTTAAAAATGGTATTTTTGCCGTTTTAAAATCGGCTTTTGTGCCCGGAAAGCAGCGTGATGCCAGGGTCAGAGCGGTGCCTAGGGGGCGGGGTTTTCGATCCCAAATGCAACGGATGCCGGGACGAGATTCTGGGTAGAGTTCCATGCTTAAAATGGTATTTTTGCCGTTTTTAAAAATCAGGCTTTTTGCCGAAAGCAGCGTGATCCCAGGGTCGGAAAGCAGGTGCCTGGGGGCTTTTTCGATCCCAAATGCAGCGGATGCCGGGGCAAGATTCTGGGTAGATTCCATACTAAAAATGGTATTTTTGCCGTTTTTAAAAATCAGGCTTTTTGTGCCAAAGAAAGCAGCGTGATGCCGGGGTCAGAAAAGCAGTGCCTCAGAGGCGAGTTTTTCGATCCCAAATGCAAAAACGGATGCCGGGGCAGATTCTGGGTAGGTTCCATACTTAAAATGGTATTTTTGCCGTTTTTAAAATCAGGCTTTGTGCCAAGGGCGCGTGATGCCAGGGTCAGAAAGCAGGTGCCTAGGAGGCGGTTTTCCGATCCCAAATGCAACGGATGCCGGGGCGAGATTCTGGTAGAGTTCCTACTTAAATGGTATTTTTTGCCGTTTTTAAAATCAGGCTTTTGTGCCAAGGGCGCGTGATGCAGGGTCAGAAAAGCAGGTGCCTGGGGGCGGTTTTTCGTCCCAAATGCAAAAACGGATGCCAGGCCAGATTCTGGGTAGGTTCCATACTTAAAATGGTATTTTTGCGTTTTTAAAAATCAGGCTTTGTGCCACAGAAAGCGCGTGATGCCAGGGTCAGAAAGCGGGTGCCTGGGGAGGCGAAGTTTTTCGATCCCAAATGCACGGATGCCAGGGCGAGATTCTGGGTAGAATTCCATACTTAAATGGTATTTTTTGCTGTTTTTAAAATCGGCTTTGTGTTTTCCCGCGAAAGCGCGTGATGCAGGGTCGAAGCAGGTGCCTAGGAGGCGGTTTTGTCCCAAATGCAAAAGCGGATGCCGGGACGAGATTCTAGGTAGGATTCCATACTTAAAAATGGTATTTTTTGCCGTTTTTAAAATCGGCTTTTTGCCAAAAGAAAGCGCGTGATGCAGGGTCGAAAGCAGGTGCCTAGGGCGGTTTTTCGGTCCCAAATGCAAAAGCGGATGCCGGGACAGATTCTGGGTGAATCCCGTTCCTCTAATGGTATTTTTGCCGTTTTAAAATCAGGCTTTTGTGCCAGGCGCGTGATGCCAGGGTCAGAAAGCAGGTGCCTGGGGGCGGTTTTTCGATCCCAAATGCCGGATGCCGGGGCCAGATTCTGGGTAGGGTTCCATGCTTAAAAATGGTATTTTTGCCGTTTTTTAAAATCAGGCTTTTTGTGCCAGAGAAGCGCGTGATGCCAGGGTCGAAGCGGTGCCTGGGGAGGCGAAATTTTTCGATCCCAAATGCGAAAAGCGGATGCCGGCGAGATTCTGGGTAGATTCCTACTTAAAAATGGTATTTTTTGCCGTTTTTTAAAATCAGGCTTTTTGTGCCAAGAGCGCGTGATGCAGGGTCAGAAAGCAGGTGCCTAGGGGCGTTTTTCGTCCCAAATGCAAAAGCGGATGCCGGGGCGAGATTCTGGGTAGAGTTCCATACTAAAAATGGTATTTTTGCCGTTTTTAAAATCAGGCTTTTGTGCCAGGCGCGTGTGCCGGGTCGAGCGGGTGCCTAGGGGCAAATTTTTCGATCCCAAATGCAAAAAAACGGATGCCGGGACAGTTCTGGGTAGAATTCCATGCTTAAAATGGTATTTTTGCTGTTTTAAAAATCAGGCTTTTGTGCCAAAAAGAAAGCGCGTGATGCCAGGGTCAGAAAAGCGGTGCCTGGGGAGGCAAGGTTTGGTCCCAAATGCAGCGGATGCCGGGGCGAGATTCTAGGTAGAATTCCATACTTAAAAATGGTATTTTTTGCCGTTTTAAAATCAGGCTTTTTTGCCAAGAAAGCGCGTGATGCCAGGGTCAGGCAGTGCCTAGGAGGCGTTTTTCGGTCCCAAATGCAACGGATGCCGGGACGAGATTCTGGGTAGAATTCCATACTTAAAATGGTATTTTTGCCGTTTTTAAAAGTCGGCTTTCTTTTGTGCCAGAAGAAAGCGCGTGATGCCGGGTCAGGCGGTGCCTGGGGAGGCGGGTTTTTCGATCCCAAATGCAAGCGGATGCCGGCAGATTCTAGGTAGAGTTCCTACTTAAATGGTATTTTTTGCCGTTTTAAAATCAGGCTTTTGTGCCAAAGAGCGCGTGATGCCAGGGTCAGAAAAAGCGTGCCTGGGAGGCAAAATTTTTCGATCCCAAATGCAAAACGGATGCCGGGACAGATTCTGGGTGAGTTCCATACTTAAAATGGTATTTTTTGCCGTTTTTAAAAATCAGGCTTTGTGCCAAAAAAAGAAAGCGCGTGTGCAGGGTCAGAAGCAGGTGCCTGGGGAGGCGAAATTTTTCGATCCCAAATGCAAAGCGGATGCCGGCGATTCTAGGTGAGTTCCTACTTAAAATGGTATTTTTTGCCGTTTTTAAAATCAGGCTTTTTTGCCAAGAAAGCGCGTGATGCAGGGTCGAAAGCGGTGCCTGGGCATTTCGATCCCAAATGCAAAAGCGGATGCCAGGGCGAGATTCTGGGTGAATGCCAGCGAAATTCCATACTAAAAAGGTATTTTTTTCCGTTTTAAAAATCGGCTTTTGTGCCAAAGAAAGCGCGTGTGCCAGGGTCAGGAAGCAGGTGCCTAGAGGCAGATTTGGTCCCAAATGCGCGGATGCCGGACAGATTCTGGGTAGATTCCATACTTAAAATGGTATTTTTTGCCGTTTTAAAATCAGGCTTTTGTGCCCGAAGAAGCAGCGTGATGCAGGGTCGAAAAAGCGTGCCTGGGGGCGTTTTTCGATCCCAAATGCAAGCGGATGCCGGGGCAGATTCTGGGTAGAGTTCCTACTTAAAAATGGTATTTTTGCCGTTTTTAAAATCAGGCTTGTGCCAAAAGAAAGCGCGTGATGCCGGGTCAGGCAGGTGCCTGGGGAGGCGTTTTTCGTCCCAAATGCAAACGGATGCCAGGACAGTTCGGGTAGTTCCATACTGAAATGGTGTGGTGCTACAAGTGGTATTTTGCGTTTTAAAATCGGCTTTTGTGCCAAAAAGAGAGCGCGTGATGCCAGGGTCGGCGGTGCCTAGGAGGCGTTTTTCGATCCCAAATGCAAAAGCGGATGCCGGGCGTTCTAGGTAGAGTTCCTACTTAAAATGGTATTTTTGCCGTTTTTAAAATCAGGCTTTTTGTGCCAAAGGCGCGTGATCCCGGGTCGGGGCGGTGCCTAGGGGGCGTTTTTCGATCCCAAATGCCGGATGCCGGGACGTTCTGGGTGGTTCCATGCTTAAAATGGTATTTTTTGCCGTTTTTAAAATCAGGCTTTGTGCCAGGGCGCGTGATGCCAGGGTCGGCAGTGCCTAGGAGGCGGTTTTTCGATCCCAAATGCAAAGCGGATGCCGGGGCAAGATTCTGGGTAGAGTTCCATGCTTAAAATGGTATTTTTTGCCGTTTTAAAAATCAGGCTTTTTGCCAAGAAAGCGCGTGATGCCGGGTCGGCAGGTGCCTGGAGGCGAGTTTTCGTCCCAAATGCAAACGGATGCCGGGCCAGTTCTAGGTAGAGTTCCATACTTAAAATGGTATTTTTTGCTGTTTTAAAATCGGGCTTTTGTGCCAAGAAAGCGCGTGTGCCGGGTCAGAAGCAGGTGCCTGGGGGGCATTTTGCGATCCCAAATGCAAAACGGATGCCGGGCGATTCTGGGTGAGTTCCTACTTAAAATGGTATTTTTGCTGTTTTTAAAATCAGGCTTTTGTGCCAAAAGAAAGCGCGTGATGCAGGGTCGAAAGCGGGTGCCTGGGGGCAAGTTTTTTTCGGTCCCAAATGCAACGGATGCCGGCGTTCTGGGTGGAGTTCCATGCTTAAAATGGTATTTTTTGCCGTTTTTAAAATCAGGCTTTTTTGCCAGAGCGCGTGATGCCCGGGTCAGAGCGGTGCCTGGGGGCGGGGTTTTCGATCCCAAATGCAAAACGGATGCCGGGGCCAGATTCTGGGTGGAGTTCCTACTTAAAATGGTATTTTTGCCGTTTTTTAAAATCAGGCTTTTTTGCCGAGCGCGTGTGCAGGGTCAGCGTTGCCTGGGGGCTGTTTCGATCCCAAATGCAAGCGGATGCCAGGGCGAGTTCTAGGTAGAGTTCCATACTTAAAATGGTATTTTTTGCCGTTTTTTAAAATCAGGCTTTTGTGCCGGAAAGCGCGTGTGCCAGGGTCAGAAAGCGGGTGCCTGGGGGGCAATTTTTCGATCCCAAATGCAAAGCGGATGCCGGGACGAGATTCTGGGTAGAGTTCCATGCTTAAATGGTATTTTTGCCGTTTTTAAAAATCGGCTTTTGTGCCAAAGAAAGCGCGTGATGCAGGGTCAGAGCGTGCCTGGGAGGCAAAATTTTTCGATCCCAAATGCAAAAGCGGATGCCGGGGCCAGATTCTGGGTGAGTTCCATACTTAAAATGGTATTTTTTGCCGTTTTAAAAATCAGGCTTTTTGTGCCAGGAAAGCGCGTGATGCAGGGTCAGGCGTGCCTCAGGAGGCTTTTTCGTCCCAAATGCAACGGATGCCGGGGCAGATTCTGGGTGAATTCCATACTTTAAAATGGTATTTTTGCCGTTTTTAAAATCAGGCTTTTGTGCCAAGAAAGCGCGTGATGCAGGGTCAGGAGCAGGTGCCTGGGAGGCGGGGTTTTCGATCCCAAATGCAAGCGGTGCCGGGGCGAGATTCTGGGTAGAGTTCCATACTTAAAAATGGTATTTTTGCCGTTTTTAAAATCGGCTTTTGTGCCGAGCGCGTGATGCAGGGTCAGGCAGGTGCCTGGGGCGGGTTTTCGATCCCAAATGCAAAGCGGATGCCGGGACGGATTCTGGGTAGGGTTCCATACTTAAAATGGTATTTTTGCTGTTTTTAAAATCGGCTTTTGTGCCGGAGAAAGCGCGTGATGCAGGGTCGGAAGCGGTGCCTCGGGAGGCAGTTTTCGATCCCAAATGCAAACGGATGCCGGGGCAAGATTCTAGGTAGAGTTCCATACTTAAAAATGGTATTTTTTGCCGGGTTTTAAAATCAGGCTTTTTGTGCCAGCGCGTATGCAGGGTCAGAAGCAGGTGCCTAAGGGCGGGTTTTCGATCCCAAATGCAGCGGATGCCGGCCAGATTCTGGGTAGAGTTCCATGCTTAAAATGGTATTTTTTGCCGTTTTTTATCGGCTTTTTTGCCAAAGCCGTGATGCCAGGGTCAGGGCGTGCCTGGGGGCGTTTTTCGATCCCAATGCAAGCGGATGCCGGGACAGATTCTGGGTGGAGTTCCATGCTTAAAATGGTATTTTTGCTGTTTTAAAAATCAGGCTTTGTGCCAAGGCGCGTGATGCCGGGTCGGGAGCGGGTGCCTGGGGGCGAATTTTTGATCCCAAATGCAACGGATGCCGGGGCGATTCTGGGTGAGTTCCATACTTAAAATGGTATTTTTGCCGTTTTAAAAATCAGGCTTTTGTGCCAAGAGCGCGTGATGCCGGGTCAGGGCGGTGCCTGGGGCGAGGTTTGTCCCAAATGCCGGATGCCGGCAGATTCTGGGTGGGTTCCATGCTTAAAAATGGTATTTTTTGCCGTTTTTAAAATCGGCTTTTGTGCCAAAAGAAAGCGCGTGATGCCAGGGTCAGAAAGCGGGTGCCTAGGGGCAAGTTTTTCGATCCCAAATGCAATCGGATGCCGGGGCAGATTCTGGGTGGGTTCCTACTTAAAATGGTATTTTTGCCGTTTTTAAAATCAGGCTTTTTGCCAAAAAGCGCGTGATGCAGGGTCAGGCGTGCCTAGGGGGCAATTTTTCGATCCCAAATGCAGCGGATGCCGGCAGTTCTGGGTGGAGTTCCATGCTTAAAATGGTATTTTTGCTGTTTTTAAAATCAGGCTTTTTTGCCAAAGCGGCGTGATGCCGGGTCGAAAGCGTGCCTGGGGAGGCGAAATTTTTCGATCCCAAATGCAAAACGGATGCCGGGGCGGATTCTGGGTAGAATTCCATGCTTAAAAATGGTATTTTTGCTGTTTTAAATCAGGCTTTTGTGCCAAAGGAAAGCGTGATGCAGGGTCGAAAGGCGGTGCCTGGGGGGCGGGTTTTTGGTCCCAAATGCAGCGGATGCCAGGCGTTCTGGGTGGATTCCATGCTTAAATGGTATTTTTTGCTGTTTTTAAAATCGGCTTTTTGCCAAGAAAGCGCGTGTGCCAGGTCGAAGCGTTGCCTGGGGAGGCGGTTTTTCGATCCCAAATGCAAGCGGATGCCGGGGCGAGATTCTGGGTAGAATTCCTGCAAGGGGGCCCCCCTAGGTATTTTTGCTGTTTTTAAAAATCAGGCTTTTGTGCCGGGCGCGTGTGCCGGGTCAGGGCAGGTGCCTGAGGAGGCAAATTTTTGATCCCAAATGCAAACGGATGCCGGCAGATTCTGGGTAGGATTCCATACTTCAAAATGGTATTTTTGCCGTTTTTAAAATCAGGCTTTTGTGCCAAAGGAGCGCGTGTGCAGGGTCGGAAAAGGCGGTGCCTGGCGAGGGTTTGCGATCCCAAATGCACGGATGCCGGGGCAAGATTCTAGGTAGAATTCCATGCTTAAAATGGTATTTTTGCCGTTTTTAAAATCAGGCTTTTTTGCCAAAAGCGCGTGATGCCAGGGTCAGAAAGCGGTGCCTGGGGCGGGTTTTTCGGTCCCAAATGCAACGGATGCCGGGGCAGTTCTGGGTAGAGTTCCATGCTTAAAATGGTATTTTTGCCGTTTTTTAAAATCAGGCTTTTGTGCCGGCGCGTGATGCAGGGTCAGAAAAGCAGGTGCCTCAGGGGCGGAATTTTGTCCCAAATGCAAAAACGGATGCCAGGGCAGATTCTGGGTGAATTCCATACTTAAAATGGTATTTTTTGCCGTTTTTAAAATCGGCTTTTGTGCCAAAGAGCAGCGTGATGCAGGGTCGAAAGCAGGTGCCTGGGGGGCGAAATTTTGGTCCCAAATGCAACGGATGCCAGGACCGATTCTGGGTAGGGTTCCATACTTAAAATGGTATTTTTGCCGTTTTTAAAATCAGGCTTTTGTGCCGAAGCGCGTGATGCCCGGGTCAGAAGCGGTGCCTGGGGAGGCGGTTTTTCGATCCCAAATGCGCGGATGCCGGCAGGATTCTGGGTAGAGTTCCTACTTAAAATGGTATTTTTGCCGTTTTTAAAAATCAGGCTTTTGTGCCAAGAAAGCGCGTGTGCCGGGTCGGCGGGTGCCTGGGGAGGCATTTTTGTCCCAAATGCAAAACGGATGCCGGCGAGATTCTGGGTAGAGTTCCATGCTTAAAATGGTATTTTTGCTGTTTTTAAAATCGGCTTTTTGCCAAAAGCGCGTGATGCCAGGGTCGAAGCGTTGCCTAAGGAGGCAAGTTTTTCGATCCCAAATGCAAAAGCGGATGCCGGGGCAGATTCTGGGTGGGTTCCATACTTAAAATGGTATTTTTGCCGTTTTAAAATCAGGCTTTTTGTGCCAAGGCGCGTGATGCCGGGTCAGAAGCGGTGCCTAGGCAGGCGGGGTTTTCGTCCCAAATGCAAAGCGGATGCCGGGGCAGATTCTGGGTGGATTCCATGCTTAAAATGGTATTTTTGCTGTTTTTAAAAATCAGGCTTTTTGTGCCAAGAAAGCGCGTGATGCCAGGGTCGGAAAAGCGGTGCCTAGGGGCGTTTCGATCCCAAATGCAAAAGCGGATGCCGGGGCAGATTCTGGGTGAATTCCATGCGGGAAAATGGTATTTTTGCTGTTTTTAAAATCAGGCTTTTGTGCCAGAAAGGCGCGTGTGCCAGGTCGGAGCGGGTGCCTGGGGGCGTTTTTGTCCCAAATGCAAGCGGATGCCGGGGCAGATTCTGGGTAGAATTCCATGCTTAAAATGGTATTTTTGCCGTTTTTAAAATCAGGCTTTGTGCCCCAAGAAGCGCGTGATCCCAGGGTCAGGCGGTGCCTGGGGCGAATTTTTCGATCCCAAATGCACGGATGCCGGCGATTCTGGGTGGAGTTCCTACTTAAAATGGTATTTTTGCCGTTTTTAAAATCAGGCTTTGTGCCAAAAGAAAGCGGATGCGTGAGCAGGGTCAGAAACAGGTGCCTAGGAGGCGGGGTTTTCGATCCCAAATGCAAATCGGATGCCGGCGATTCTGGGTGAGGTTCCATACTTAAAATGGTATTTTTTGCGTTTTAAAATCGGCTTTTGTGCCAAAGAGCGCGTGATGCAGGGTCAGAAAGCGGTGCCTGGGGCGTTTTTCGTCCC
This sequence comes from Pseudonaja textilis, assembly GCF_049901715.1. NCBI lineage: Eukaryota > Metazoa > Chordata > Lepidosauria > Squamata > Elapidae > Pseudonaja > Pseudonaja textilis. The sequence goes on along the minus strand of NW_028262777.1, from coordinate 13,521 downwards.
AAATGCAAAGCGGATGCCGGCAGTTCTGGGTAGAATTCCTACTTAAAATGGTATTTTTTGCCTGTTTTTTAAAATCGGCTTTTGTGCCAAAAGCGCGTGATGCCGGGGTCAGGGCGGTGCCTGGGGCATTTTTCGATCCCAAATGCACGGATGCCGGGACGATTCTGGGGGTCCGGCTGGATTCCTGCTTGGTATTTTTGCCGTTTTAAAATCAGGCTTTTGTGCCAGAAAGCGCGTGATGCCAGGGTCAGGCGGTGCCTAGGGAGGCAAGTTTTCGATCCCAAATGCAAAATCGGATGCCGGGCCGATTCTGGGTAGATTCCATACTTAAGATGGTATTTTTGCCGTTTTTTAAAATCAGGCTTTTGTGCCAGGCGCGTGATGCAGGGTCAGAAAGCGGTGCCTGGGGCCAAGGTTTTTCGGTCCCAAATGCCGGATGCCGGGGCAAGATTCTGGGTGAGTTCCATGCTTAAAATGGTATTTTTGCCGTTTTAAAATCGGCTTTTTGTGCCAAAAGCGCGTGTGCCGGGTCGAAGCGGTGCCTGGGGGCGTTTTTCGGTCCCAAATGCAAAAGCGGATGCCGGGCAGTTCTAGGTGATTCCACTTGGAATGGTATCCCTTGCGGGGCAAATGGTATTTTTGCCGTTTTAAAATCGGCTTTGTGCCAAGCGCGTGATGCCGGGTCAGGCAGTGCCTGGGGGCAAATTTTGGATCCCAAATGCAACGGATGCCGGGGCCAGATTCTGGGTGGAATTCCTACTTAAAATGGTATTTTTGCCGTTTTTAAAATCAGGCTTTGTGCCAGAAAGCGCGTGATGCCGGGTCAGGAGCGGTTGCCTGGGGGCAAATTTTTCGATCCCAAATGCAAACGGATGCCGGGGCAGATTCTGGGTAGAGTTCCATACTTAAAATGGTATTTTTGCCGTTTTTAAAATCAGGCTTTTGTGCCAGAAAGCGCGTGATGCCAGGGTCGGAAGCGGGTGCCTGGGGAGGCAAATTTTTCGATCCCAATGCAACGGATGCCAGGCAGATTCTAGGTGGGTTCCATGCTTAAATGGTATTTTTGCCGTTTTTAAAAATCAGGCTTTTGTGCCAAAGACAGCGTGATGCAGGGTCAGGCGTGCCTGGGGGGCGGATTTTTCGATCCCAAATGCAAAAGCGGATGCCGGGGCAGATTCTGGGTAGAGTTCCATGCTTAAATGGTATTTTTGCTGTTTTAAAATCAGGCTTTTGTGCCAAAGGCGCGTGATGCCGGGTCAGGCAGGTGCCTAGGCGGCCGGTTTTTCGTCCCAAATGCAGCGGATGCCGGGGCGGATTCTGGGTAGAGTTCCATACTTAAAGTGGTATTTTTGCCGTTTTTTAAAATCAGGCTTTTGTGCCAAAAAAGCGGCGTGATCCCGGGTCAGGGAAGCGGGTGCCTAGGAGGCGGGTTTTCGATCCCAAATGCGCGGATGCCGGGACGAGATTCTGGGTGGATTCCATGCTTAAAATGGTATTTTTTGCTGTTTTAAAAATCGGCTTTTGTGCCAAAAAGCGCGTGATGCAGGGTCAGAAGCGGGTGCCTGGGGGAGGCGCCCCATTTTCGATCCCAAATGCAAACGGATGCCGGGGCAGATTCTGGGTAGAGTTCCATACTTAAATGGTATTTTTTGCCGTTTTAAAATCAGGCTTTTGTGCCAGAAAGCGCGTGTCCAGGGTCGAAGCGGTGCCTAGGGGCGTTTTCGATCCCAAATGCAAGCGGATGCCGGGGCAGATTCTGGGTAGAGTTCCATGCTTAAATGGTATTTTTTGCCGTTTTTTAAAATCAGGCTTTTGTGCCAGGCGCGTGATGCAGGGTCAGAGCGGTGCCTGGGGAGGCGGTTTTTCGATCCCAAATGCGCGGATGCCGGGACAGATTCTGGGTAGAATTCCATGCTTTAAAATGGTATTTTTGCTGTTTTAAAAATCGGCTTTTGTGCCAAGAAAGCCAGCGTGATGCCAGGGTCGGAAAGCGGGTGCCTGGGGGGCGGGTTTTCGATCCCAAATGCACGGATGCCGGCAGATTCTGGGTAGGTTCCATGCTTAAAATGGTATTTTTGCCGTTTTTAAATCGGGCTTTTGTGCCGAAAGCAGCGTGATGCAGGGTCAGGCGGGTGCCTAAGGCGTTTTTGATCCCAAATGCAGCGGATGCCAGGGCAGATTCTGGGTGAGTTCCATACTTAAAATGGTATTTTTGCCGTTTTAAAATCAGGCTTTGTGCCAGAGCGCGTGATGCCGGGTCGGAAAAGCGGTGCCTAGGGGCGTTTTTCGATCCCAAATGCAGCGGATGCCGGGGCAGATTCTAGGTAGAGTTCCATACTTAAAATGGTATTTTTGCCGTTTTAAAATCGGCTTTTGTGCCGGCGCGTGTGCAGGGTCAGAAGCGTGCCTGGGGGGGCAAAATTTTTGATCCCAAATGCAAAGCGGATGCCGGGGCGATTCTGGGTGGAATTCCATACTTAAAAATGGTATTTTTTCTGTTTTTAAAATCAGGCTTTTTGTGCCGGCGCGTGATGCAGGGTCGGCAGTGCCTCGGAGGCGGTTTTTCGATCCCAATGCAACGGATGCCGGGGCAAGATTCTGGGTAGAGTTCCATACTTAAAATGGTATTTTTTGCTTTTTTTTAAAATCAGGCTTTTGTGCCAGAGCGCGTGTCCCAGGGTCGAGCGGTGCCTGGGGGCAGGTTGTTTTCGGTCCCAAATGCACGGATGCCGGGGCAGATTCTAGGTGGAGTTCCATACTTAAAATGGTATTTTTGCCGTTTTAAAATCAGGCTTTTGTGCCGAAAGAAAGCGCGTGATGCAGGGTCAGAAGCGGGTGCCTAGGGCGGGTTTTTCGGTCCCAATGCAGCGGATGCCGGGGCAGATTCTGGGTGAATTCCATACTTAAAATGGTATTTTTGCCGTTTTAAAATCGGCTTTTGTGCGGGAGCGCGTGATGCCAGGGTCGAGCGGTGCCTGGGAGGCAATTTGTTCGATCCCAAATGCAACGGATGCCGGGACGAGATTCTGGGTGGAATTCCATACTTAAAATGGTATTTTTGCTGTTTTAAAATCAGGCTTTTGTGCCAAAAGAGCGCGTGATGCAGGGTCGAAGCGGTGCCTGGCAGGCGGGTTTTCGTCCCAAATGCAAAAAACGGATGCCGGCGATTCTAGGTGGTTCCATACTTAAAATGGTATTTTTCCGTTTTTAAAATCAGGCTTTTGTGCCAAAGAAGCGCGTGATGCCGGGGTCAGAAAAAGCAGGTGCCTAGGGGCGTTTTCGGTCCCATGCAACGGATGCCGGGGCCAGATTCTGGGTGAGTTCCTACTTGAAGTGGTATTTTTGCTGTTTTTAAAATCAGGCTTTTGTGCCAAAGCGCGTGATGCAGGGTCGACCGGTGCCTGGGGAGGCGATTTTTGATCCCAAATGCAAAAGCGGATGCCGGCGGTTCTGGGTAGGTTCCATACTTAAAAATGGTATTTTTGCTGTTTTTAAAAATCGGCTTTTTGTGCCAGAAGCGCGTGATGCAGGGTCGAAGCAGGTGCCTGGGAGGCAAAGTTTTTCGATCCCAATGCAACGGATGCCAGGGCAGATTCTGGGTAGAGTTCCATACTTAAAATGGTGGGGTTTTTGCCGTTTTTAAAATCAGGCTTTTTGTGCCAAAAGCGCGTGTGCCGGGTCAGGCAGGTGCCTGGAGCGAAATTTTTGTCCCAATGCAAACGGATGCCGGGACAGTTCTAGGTAGAGTTCCATGCTTAAAAATGGTATTTTTTGCCGTTTTTAAAATCAGGCTTTTGTGCCAGCGCGTGTGCAGGGTCGAAGCGGGTGCCTGGGCGGTTTTCGATCCCAAATGCACGGATGCCAGGCAAGATTCTAGGTAGAGTTCCTACTTAAAATGGTATTTTTGCTGTTTTTAAAATCAGGCTTTTGTGCCGAAAGCGCGTGATGCAGGGTCAGAGCAGGTGCCTGGGGGCTTTTTCGGTCCCAAATGCAAACGGATGCCGGGGCGAGATTCTGGGTAGAGTTCCTACTTAAAATGGTATTTTTGCTGTTTTAAAATCAGGCTTTTGTGCCAAAGAAAGCGCGTGATGCCCGGGTCAGAAAGCGGGTGCCTAGGGGCGATTTTTCGATCCCAAATGCAACGGATGCCGGGGCGAGATTCTGGGTGGAGTTCCATACTAAAAATGGTATTTTTGCCGTTTTTAAAATCGGCTTTTGTGCCAAGCGCGTGAGGGGGGGCAGCGCGGGTGCCGGGGTCGGGGGGCGGGTGCAGCGGGGCCGGGCCGGGGTTCCGCGGGGGGGTTTTTGCGTTCCCAAGTTTTGCTTTTTTTGCGCGTGATCGCCGGGCCGGTGCCCTGCGGGGGTTCCCGCCCATCCGGGATGCCGGGCGATTCTGGGTGGTTCCATGCTTAAAATGGTATTTTTGCCGTTTTTAAAATCGGCTTTGTGCCAAGAAAGCGCGTGATCCAGGGTCAGGCGGTGCCTGGGAGGCAAAAGTTTTTCGTCCCAAATGCAAAGCGGATGCCGGGGCAGTTCTAGGTGAATTCCTACTTAAAATGGTGGTTTTTGCCGTTTTTAAAAATCGGCTTTTGTGCCCAAAGAAAGCGCGTGATCCAGGGTCAGAAAAGCGGGTGCCTGGGGGCGGGTTTTTCGATCCCGAATGCAAGCGGATGCCAGGGCAAGATTCTGGGTAGAGTTCCATGCTTAAAATGGTATTTTTTGCCGTTTTTTAAAATCGGCTTTTGTGCCAGCGCGTGATGCCGGGTCAGAAAAGCAGGTGCCTGGGGGCGTGTCGATCCCAAATGCAAAACGGACGGATGCCGGCAGATTCTGGGTAGATTCCTACTTAAAATGGTATTTTTGCCGTTTTTAAAATCGGCTTTTTTGTGCCGAAAGCGCGTGTGCAGGGTCAGAAAGCAGGTGCCTAGGAGGCGATTTTTCGATCCCAATGCAAACGGATGCCGGGGCGAGATTCTGGGTGGTTCCATACTTAAAATGGTATTTTTGCCGTTTTTAAAAATCAGGCTTTTGTGCCAAAAGAAAGCGCGTGATGCCCGGGTCGGGAGCGGGTGCCTGGGGAGGCGAAATTTTTCGATCCCAAATGCAAAAACGGATGCCGGGGCGAGATTCTGGGTAGGTTCCATACTTAAAAATGGTATTTTTGCTGTTTTTTAGATCGGCTTTTTGTGCCAAGCCGTGTGCAGGGTCAGAGCAGGTGCCTGGGAGGCTTTTCGTCCCAAATGCACGGATGCCGGGACAGATTCTAGGTGGGTTCCATGCTGTAAAATGGTATTTTTTGCCGTTTTAAATCAGGCTTTTGTGCCCGAAGAAAGCGCGTGATGCCAGGGTCGAAAGCGTGCCTAGGGGCAAATTTTTCGATCCCAAATGCACGGATGCCGGGGCGATTCTGGGTAGGTTCCTACTTAAAATGGTATTTTTTGCTGTTTTGAAAATCGGCTTTTGTGCCAGAGCGCGTGATGCCAGGGTCAGGAGCGGGTGCCTGGGGGCAAGGTTTGGGTCCCAAATGCAAAACGGATGCCGGGCGGATTCGGGTGGAGTTCCGGGACGAGATTCTGGGTGTTCCTACTAAAATGGTATTTTTGCGTTTTAAAAATCAGGCTTTTGTGCCAAAAGAAAGCGCGTGTCCAGGGTCAGAGCGGGTGCCTAGGGGCAAAGTTTGGTCCCAAATGCAAAACGGATGCCAGGGCAGATTCTAGGTAGAATTCCTACTTAAAATGGTATTTTGCCGTTTTTGAAAATCGGCTTTTGTGCCAAGCGCGTGATGCCAGGGTCGGAAAAGCGGTGCCTGGGGAGGCGGTTTTTGATCCCAAATGCAAACGGATGCCAGGGCGGATTCTGGGTAGGGTTCCTACTTAAAATGGTATTTTTGCCGTTTTAAAAATCAGGCTTTTGTGCCAAGAAAGCGCGTGATGCAGGGTCAGAGCGTTGCCTGGGAGGCGGTTTTTCGATCCCAAATGCAGCGGATGCCGGCGATTCTGGGTGGGTTCCATGCTTAAAATGGTATTTTTTGCCGTTTTTAAAATCAGGCTTTTTGTGCCGAAAGCGCGTGATGCAGGGTCGGAGCAGGTGCCTGGGAGGCAATTTTTTCGATCCCAAATGCTCGGATGCCGGGGCAGATTCTGGGTAGAATTCCATACTTAAAATGGTATTTTTTGCCGTTTTTAAAATCGGCTTTTGTGCCAGAAAGCGCGTGATCCGGGGTCAGAAGCGTGCCTAGGAGGCGAAAATTTTGATCCCAATGCAACGGATGCCGGGACAGATTCTAGGTGGAGTTCCATACTTAAAATGGTATTTTTGCCGTTTTTAAAATCAGGCTTTTGTGCCAAGAAAGCGCGTGATGCAGGGTCAGAGCGTTGCCTGGGGGGCATTTTTGATCCCAAATGCACGGATGCCGGGGCCAGATTCTAGGTGGAGTTCCATACTTAAAATGGTATTTTTGCCGTTTTAAAAATCAGGCTTTTTTGCCAGGCGCGTGATCCCGGGGTCAGAAAGCAGGTGCCTAGGGGCGATTTTTCGATCCCAAATGCCGGATGCCAGGGCGGAATTCAGGTGGTTCCTACTTAAAAATGGTATTTTTGCCGTTTTTAAAATCAGGCTTTTGTGCCAAAGAAAGCGCGTGATCCAGGGTCGAAGCGGGTGCCTGAGGGGCGGTTTTCGGTCCCAAATGCAAGCGGATGCCGGGGCAGATTCTAGGTAGAGTTCCTACTTAAAATGGTATTTTTGCCGTTTTAAAATCAGGCTTTTTGTCCCCCCAGGAAAGCAGCGTGATGCCAGGGTCAGAAAAGCAGGTGCCTGGAGGCAGAAGTTTTCGATCCCAAATGCAAAGCGGATGCCAGGGCAGATTCTAGGTAGGTTCCTACTTAAAATGGTATTTTTTGCCGTTTTTAAAAATCAAAGGCCTTTATGCCCCCCGGAGCGCGTGATGCAGGGTCGAGCAGTTGCCTGGGGAGGCGGGTTTTTCGGTCCCAAATGCAAAAGCAGATGCCAGGGCGGATTCTGGGTAGAATTCCTACTTAAAATGGTATTTTTTCCGTTTTTAAAATCAGGCTTTTTTTGCCGAAAGCGCGTGATGCCGGGTCAGAGCGGGTGCCTAGGGGCGGGTTTTCGATCCCAAATGCAAAACGGATGCCAGGGCAGATTCTGGGTGGGTTCCTACTTAATGGTATTTTTGCCGTTTTAAAATCAGGCTTTTGTGCCGAAGCGCGTGATGCCCGGGTCGAAGCGGTGCCTGGGGGCGAATTTTTGGTCCCAAATGCGCGGATGCCGGGGCAGATTCTGGGTGGGTTCCTACTTAAAATGGTATTTTTTGCTGTTTTTAAAAATCAGGCTTTTGTGCCGCGCGTGATGCAGGGTCAGAAAGCGGTGCCTGGGAGGCGAAAATTTTTCGATCCCAATGCACGGATGCCAGGGCAAGATTCTGGGTAGAGTTCCATGCTTAAAAATGGTATTTTTGCCGTTTTTAAAAATCAGGCTTTTGTGCCAGGCGCGTGTGCCAGGGTCAGAGCGTGCCTAGGGCGGTTTTTCGTCCCAAATGCAACGGATGCCGGGACAGATTCTAGGTGAGTTCCATGCTTAAATGGTATTTTTGCCGTTTTAAAATCGGCTTTTGTGCCAAAAAGCGCGTGTGCCGGGTCAGGCAGGTGCCTGGGGGGCGGTTTTGATCCCAAATGCAAACGGATGCCAGGCAGATTCTGGGTAGAGTTCCATACTTAAATGGTATTTTTGCCGTTTTTAAAATCGGGCTTTTTGTGCCAAAAAAGCGCGTGATGCAGGGTCAGAGCGGTGCCTGGGGGCGGTTTTTCGATCCCAAATGCAAAGCGGATGCCGGGGCAGATTCTGGGTGGAATTCCATACTTAAAATGGTATTTTTTGCTGTTTTAAAATCGGGCTTTTGTGCCAGAGCGCGTGATGCCCGGGTCAGAAGCAGGTGCCTGGGAGGCGTTTTTCGATCCCAAATGCAAAGCGGATGCCGGGGCAGATTCTAGGTGGGTTCCATGCTTAAAATGGTATTTTTGCCGTTTTAAAATCAGGCTTTTGTGCCAGAAGCGCGTGATGCCAGGGTCAGGGCAGGTGCCTAGGGGCGAGGTTTTCGGTCCCAAATGCACGGATGCCGGACAGATTCTGGGTAGAGTTCCATACTTAAAGTGGTATTTTTTGCTGTTTTTAAAATCAGGCTTTTGTGCCAGAAAGCGCGTGATGCAGGGTCAGAAGCGGTGCCTGGGAGGCAAGTTTTTCGATCCCAAATGCAAGCGGATGCCGGGGCGAGATTCTGGGTAGGTTCCATGCTTATGGTATTTTTTGCCGTTTTTAAATCAGGCTTTTGTGCCGAGCGCGTGATGCCAGGGTCGGAAGCGGGTGCCTGGGGAGGCGTTTTCGATCCCAAATGCAAAAGCGGATGCCGGGGCAGATTCTGGGTAGAGTTCCTACTTAAAAATGGTATTTTTTGCCGTTTTTTAAAATCAGGCTTTTGTGCCAAAAGAAGCGCGTGATGCAGGGTCGGCAGTGCCTAGGGGCGGTTTTTCGTCCCAAATGCAACGGATGCCAGGCGTTCTAGGTAGAATTCCATACTTAAAATGGTATTTTTTGCTGTTTTAAAATCGGCTTTTGTGCCAAGAAGCGCGTGTGCAGGGTCGAAAAAGCGTTGCCTAGGGAGGCGGTTTTCGATCCCAAATGCGCGGATGCCGGGGCAGATTCTGGGTGGAGTTCCATACTTAAAATGGTATTTTTTGCCGTTTTAAAATCAGGCTTTTGTGCCGGGCGCGTGATGCCAGGGTCGGCCGGTGCCTGGGGAGGCAGTTTTCCGATCCCAATGCACGGATGCCGGCAGATTCTGGGTGGGTTCCTACTTAAAATGGTATTTTTTGCCGTTTTATCGGCTTTTTGTGCCGGCGCGTGTCCCAGGGTCAGCAGGTGCCTAGGGCCGGGTTTTCCGATCCCAAATGCAAGCGGATGCCGGGGCGTTCTCGGTAGAGTTCCATGCTTTAAAATGGTATTTTTGCCGTTTTAAATCAGGCTTTTTGTGCCAGAGCGCGTGATGCCAGGGTCGAAAAGCGGGTGCCTGGGGGCGGTTTTCGTCCCAAATGCAGCGGATGCCGGGGCGGTTCTGGGTAGAATTCCTACTTAAAATGGTATTTTTGCCGTTTTTAAAAATCAGGCTTTTGTGCCAAAGAGCGCGTGATGCCAGGGTCGGGCGGGTGCCTGGGAGGCAAAATTTTTCGGTCCCAAATGCAAGCGGATGCCAGGACGATTCTAGGTAGAGTTCCTACTTAAAATGGTATTTTTTGCCGTTTTTAAAATCAGGCTTTTGTGCCAAGAAGCGCGTGATGCCAGGGTCAGAAGCGGTGCCTGGGAGGCAAATTTTCGATCCCAAATGCAAACGGATGCCGGGGCGAGATTCTGGGTAGAGTTCCTACTTAAAAGGATGGTATTTTTGCCGTTTTTTAAAATCAGGCTTTTGTGCCAAGAGCGCGTGATGCCCGGGTCGAGCAGGTGCCTGGGGGCGAAATTTTTCGATCCCAAATGCAAATCGGATGCCAGGGCAAGATTCTGGGTGGAGTTCCATGCTTAAAAATGGTATTTTTGCTGTTTTAAAATCAGGCTTTTGTGCCAAGGCGCGTGATGCCCGGGTCGGGCAGGTGCCTCGGGGCAGGTTTCCGATCCCAAGTGCAAAACGGATGCCGGGACAGATTCTAGGTGGGGAGTTCCTACTTAAAATGGTATTTTGCTGCCTGCCTCTTTTTAAAATCAGGCTTTTGTGCGGGGCGCGTGATGCCGGGTCGGGCGGGTGCCTGGGAGGCGGTTTTTCGATCCCAAATGCAAACGGATGCCGGGGCGAGATTCTGGGTAGAGTTCCATACTTAAAATGGTATTTTTTTGCTGCCTTTTTAAAATCAGGCTTTTGTGCCAAACAGCGTGATGCCCGGGTCAGAAAGCAGGTGCCTGGGGAGGCGAAATTTTGGATCCCAAATGCAAACGGATGCCGGGGCCGTTCTGGGTAGATTCCATGCTTAAAAATGGTATTTTTTGCCGTTTTAATCGGGCTTTTAGGTGCCCAGAAAGCGCGTGATGCCAAGGTCGAAAGCGGTGCCTGGGGAGGCAATTTTTCGGTCCCAAATGCAGCGGATGCCGGGGCGGGATTCTGGGTAGAGTTCCATACTTAAAATGGTATTTTTGCGTTTTTAAAATCAGGCTTTTGTGCCAAGAAGCGCGTGATGCCAGGGTCGGGCAGGTGCCTGGGGGCGGTTTTTGCGTCCCAAATGCAAAGCGGATGCCAGCGATTCTGGGGGGTTCTGGGTGGGTTCCTACTTAAAATGGTATTTTTGCCGTTTTAAAATCAGGCTTTTGTGCCGAGGCGCGTGATGCCGGGGTCAGAAAGCGTGCCTGGGGGCGTTTTGTCCCAAATGCAAAGCGGATGCCGGGCAGATTCTGGGTGGAATTCCTACTTAAAATGGTATGTTTTTGCCGTTTTTAAAATCGGCTTTTTTGCCAAAAAGCGCGTGATCCCAGGGTCGAAAAAGCGTGCCTAGGGGGCAAGTTTTTCGATCCCAAATGCAAAGCGGATGCCGGGGCAGATTCTGGGTGAGTTCCATGCTTAAAATGGTATTTTTTGCCGTTTTAAAATCAGGCTTTGGCCCCCGAGAAAGCGCGTGATGCCAGGGTCGAAGCGGTGCCTGGGGAGGCGAGGTTTTCGGTCCCAATGCAAAGCGGATGCCGGGGCAGTTCTGGGTAGAGTTCCATACTTAAAATGGTATTTTTGCTGTTTTTAAAAATCAGGCTTTGTGCCGAAAGCGCGTGATGCAAGGTCAGAGCGGTGCCTAGGGGCAAATTTTTCGATCCCAATGCAAGCGGATGCCCAGGCGATTCTGGGTGGAGTTCCATACTTAAATGGTATTTTTTGCCGTTTTAAAATCAGGCTTTTGTGCCGGGAAGCGCGTGTGCCGGGTCAGAAAAGCGGTGCCTGGGGGCGTTTTCGATCCCAAATGCAAGCGGATGCCGGGGCAGATTCTAGGTAGATTCCATGCTTAAAATGGTATTTTTGCCGTTTTGAAAATCAGGCTTTTGTGCCAGGAAAGCGCGTGATGCCAGGGTCAGAAGCGTTGCCTAGGAGGCAATTTTTGGTCCCAAATGCAGCGGATGCCGGGCAGATTCTGGGTGGAGTTCCATGCTTAAATGGTATTTTTGCCGTTTTTAAAATCAGGCTTTTGTGCCGAGCGCGTGATGCCAGGGTCGGAAAAGCAGGTGCCTGGGGCTTTTTCGGTCCCAAATGCAACGGATGCCGGACAGATTCTAGGTGGATTCCTACTTAAAATGGTATTTTTGCCGTTTTAAAAATCAGGCTTTGTGCCAAAAGAAAGCAGCGTGATGCCGGGGTCGGCGGGTGCCTGGGGAGGCAGTTTTTCGATCCCAAATGCAACGGTGCCGGGGCAGATTCTGGGTGGAGTTCCATGCTTAAAAATGGTATTTTTGCCGTTTTAAAAATCGGCTTTTGTGCCAGAAGCGCGTGATGCCAGGGTCAGAGCGTGCCTGGGAGGCAATTTTTCGATCCCAAATGCAAGCGGATGCCGGGACAGATTCTGGGTAGAGTTCCATGCTTAAAATGGTATTTTTGCCGTTTTTAAAAATCAGGCTTTTGTGCCGGCCGTGATGCCCGGGTCGAAGCAGGTGCCTGGGGGCCGAAATTTTTCGATCCCAAATGCAAGCGGATGCCGGGGCGAGATTCTGGGTAGAGTTCCTACTTAAAATGGTATTTTTTGCCGTTTTAAAATCGGCTTTTGTGCCGAAAAAGCGGTGTGCCGGGTCGGCGGTGCCTGGGGAGGCAGTTTTCGGTCCCAAATGCAAAAGCGGATGCCGGGGCAGATTCTGGGTAGAGTTCCATGCTTAAAAATGGTATTTTTTGCCGTTTTAAAATCGGCTTTTGTGCCAAGCGCGTGATGCCGGGGTCGAGCGGTGCCTGGGAGGCAAATTTTTGGTCCCAAATGCAAAACGGATGCCGGCCAGGATTCTGGGTAGAGTTCCATACTTAAAATGGTATTTTTTGCCGTTTTTAAAATCAGGCTTTTGTGCCGAAGCGCGTGTGCAGGGTCAGGCAGGTGCCTGGGGCGGGTTTTCGATCCCAAATGCACGGTGCCGGGGCCAGATTCTGGGTGAGTTCCATACTTAAAAATGGTATTTTTTGCCGTTTTTAAAATCGGCTTTGTGCCAAGAGCGCGTATGCCAGGGTCGGAAGCGGGTGCCTAGGGGGCAGGTTTTTGTCCCAAATGCAAAAGCGGATGCCAGGGCAGATTCTAGGTGGAGTTCCTACTTAAAATGGTATTTTTGCCGTTTTTAAAATCAGGCTTTGTGCCAAAAGAAAGCGGCGTGATGCCGGGGTCGAAGCGTGCCTGGGGGCGAAATTTTCCGATCCCAAATGCAAAAGCGGATGCCAGGCAGATTCTGGGTAGAGTTCCATACTTAAAATGGTATTTTTGCCGTTTTTTAAAATCGGGCTTTGTGCCAAGAAGCGCGTGATGCGGGGTCGGCGTGCCTAGGGGCATTTTTCGATCCCAAATGCAACGGATGCCGGGCAGTTCTGGGTGGTTCCATGCTTAAAATGGTATTTTTTGCCGTTTTTAAAAATCAGGCTTTTGTGCCAAAAGCGCGTGATGCCACGGTTCGAAGCGGTGCCTGGGAGGCAGTTTTTCGGTCCCAAGTGCAAAGCGGATGCCAGGGCGAGATTCTGGGTAGAGTTCCATACTTAAAAATGGTATTTTTTGCTGTTTTAAAATCGGCTTTTGTGCCGAAGAAAGCGCGTGATGCCAGGGTCAGAAGCGGGTGCCTGGGAGGCGAGTTTTTCGATCCCAAATGCAAAAGCGGATGCCGGGGCGAGATTCTGGGTAGGTTCCTACTTAAAATGGTATTTTTTGCCGTTTTAAAATCGGCTTTGTGCCAAGAGAAAGCGCGTGATGCCAGGGTCAGAAGCGGTGCCTGGGAGGCGTTTTTCGTCCCAAATGCAAAAACGGATGCCGGGGCAAGATTCTGGGTAGGTTCCATACTTAAAATGGTATTTTTGCCGTTTTTAAAATCAGGCTTTGTGCCAAAAAGCGCGTGTGCAGGGTCGAAGCGGGTGCCTGGGGGGCGGGTTTTCGATCCCAAATGCCGGATGCCGGGGCGAGATTCTGGGTAGAGTTCCTACTTAAAATGGTATTTTTGCCGTTTTAAAATCAGGCTTTTGTGCCAGAAGGCGTGATGCCAGGGTCAGGGCAGGTGCCTGGAGGCGATTTTCGGTCCCAAATGCAAACGGTGCCGGGGCAGATTCTAGGTAGGTTCCATGCTTAAAAATGGTATTTTTGCCGTTTTAAAAATCAGGCTTTTGTGCCAAAAAGCGCGTGATCCGGGGTCAGAAAAAGCAGGTGCCTCGGGAGGCGAATTTCGATCCCAAATGCAAAAGCGGATGCCAGGGCGAGATTCTGGGTAGAATTCCATACTTAAAATGGTTTTTTTGCCGTTTTTAAAAAAAATTTT
>NW_028262776.1:0-1623 GCF_049901715.1 Pseudonaja textilis | reverse complement strand
GCCTGGCATACGCGTTTTTCTTCTTTTGGCACAAAAAAGCCTGATTTTTAAAAACAGCGAAAAAATACCATTTTAAGGGATTCTACCCAGAATCTCGTCCTGGCATCCGATTTTGCATTTGGGATTTTTGACCCCGGCATCACGCGTTTTCTTCTTTTGGCACAAAAAAGCCTGATTTTTAAAAACGGCAAAAAATACCATTTTTAAGTATACCATTTTTAAGTATGGAATTCTACCCAGAATCTCGTCCTGGCATCCGTTTTTGCATTTGGGATCAAAAAATTTTGCCTCCCCAGGCACCCGTTTTCTGACCCGGCATCACGCGTTTTCTTCTTTTGGCACAAAAAGCCTGATTTTTAAAAACGGCAAAAATACCATTTTTAAGTATGGAATTCTACCCAGAATCTCGTCCTGGCATCCGTTTTTGCATTTGGGATCAAAAAATTTGCCTCCCCAGGCACCCGTTTTCTGACCCGGCATCAGGCGTTTTCTTCTTTTGGCACAAAAAGCCTGATTTTTAAAAACGGCAAAAATACCATTTTTAAGTATGGAATTCTACCCAGAATCTCGTCCTGGCATCCGATTTTGCATTTGGGATCAAAAAAATTTGCCTCCCCAGGCACCCGTTTTTTGACCCGGCATCACGCGTTTTCTTCTTCCAGGCACAAAAAGCTTGATTTTTAAAAACGGCAAACAATACCATTTTTAAGTATGGAACAAGAAGCGATACCATTTTTTAGTATGGAATTCTACCCAGAATCTCATCCTGGCATCCGTTTTTGCATTTGGGATCGAAAAATTTTGCATCCCGAGGCACCCGTTTTTCTGACCCCGGCATCACGCGTTTTCTTCTTTTGGCACAAAAAGCCTGATTTTTAAAAACGGCAAAAATACCATTTTTAAGTATGGAATTCTACCCAGAATCTCGTCCTGGCATCCGATTTTGCATTTTGGATCAAAAAAAATTTGCCTCCCCAGGCACCCGTTTTTTTGACCCCGGCATCACGCGTTTTCTTCTTCCAGGCACAAAAAAGGTTGATTTTTAAAAACGGCAAACAATACCATTTTTAAGTATGGAACAAGAAGCGATACCATTTTTAAGTATGGAATTCTACCCAGAATCTCGTCCTGGCATCCGTTTTGCATTTGGGATCGAAAAAATTTGCCTCCCCAGGCACCCGTTTTTCTGACCCCGGCATCACGCGTTTTCTTCTTTTGGCACAAAAAGCCTGATTTTTAAAAACAAAAAATACCATTTTTAAGTATGGAATTCTACCCAGAATCTCGTCCTGGCATCCGATTTTGCATTTGGGATCAAAAATTTTTGCCTCCCCAGGCACCCGTTTTTCTAACCCCCGGCATCAGGCGTTTTCTTCTTTTGGCACAAAAAAGCCTGATTTTTAAAAACGGCAAAAAATACCATTTTTAAGTATGGAATTCTACCCAGAATCTCGTCCTGGCATCTGATTTTGCATTTGGGTTCAAAAAAATTTGCCTCCCCAGGCACCCGTTTTTTTTGACCCCGGCATCAGGCGTTTTCTTCTTTTGGCACAAAAAAGCCTGATTTTTAAAAACAGCAAAAAATACCATTTTTAAGTATGGAATTCTACCCAGAATCTAAGA
>NW_028262775.1:0-1625 GCF_049901715.1 Pseudonaja textilis | reverse complement strand
AGCTGGCTTTCATGCCTAAGGCGGGACTAGAACTCTCTGCCTCCTGTCGATTGGCCCAAAGTCACCCAGCTGGCTTACATGCCTAAGGCGGGACTAGAACTCACCGCCTCCTGTCGATTGGTCCAAAGTCACCCAGCTGGCTTTCATGCCTAAGGCGGGACTAGAACTCTCCGCCTCCTGTCGATTGGCCCAAAGTCACCCAACTGGCTTACATGCCTAAGGCGGGACTAGAACTCTCCGCCTCCTGTCGATTGGCCCAAAGTCACCCAGCCGGCTTACATGCCTAAGGCAGGACTAGAACTCACCGTCTCCTGTCGATTGGTCCAAAGTCACCCAGCCGGCTTACATGCCTAAGGCAGGACTAGAACTCTCCGCCTCCTGTCGATTGGCTCCAAAGTCACCCAGCTGGCTTTCATGCCTAAGGCAGGGACTAGAACTCTCACCGCCTCCTGTCGATTGGCCCAAAGTCACCCAGCTGGCTTTTGCCATGCCTAAGGCGGGACTAGAACTCTCCGCCTCCTGTCGATTGGCCCAAAGTCACCCAGCTGGCTTTCATGCCTAAGGCGGACTAGAACTCACCGTCTCCTGTCGATTGGCCCAAAGTCACCCAGCTGGCTTTCATGCCTAAGGCGGACTAGAACTCTCCGCCTCCTGCTCGATTGGCCCAAAGTCACCCAGCTGGCTTTCATGCCTAAGGCGGGACTAGAACTCTCCGCCTCCTGTCGATTGGCCCAAAGTCACCCAGCTGGCTTTCATGCCTAAGGCGGGACTAGAACTCTCCGCCTCCTGTCGATTGGCCCAAAGTCACCCAGCTGGCTTTCATGCCTAAGGCGGGACTAGAACTCACCGCCTCCTGTCGATGGTCCAAAGTCACCCAGCTGGCTTTCATGCCTAAGGCGGGACTAGAACTCACCATCCCTGTCGATTGGCCCAAAGTCACCCAGCTGGCTTTCATGCCTAAGGCGGACTAGAACTCTCCGCCTCCTGTCGATTGGCCCAAAGTCACCCAGCTGGCTTTCATGCCTAAGGCGGGACTAGAACTCACCGGGCTCCTCGTCGATTGGCCCAAAGTCACCCAGCTGGCTTTCATGCCTAAGGCGGACTAGAACTCTCCGCCTCCTGTCGATTGGCCCAAAGTCACCCAGCTGGCTTTCATGCCTAAGGCGGACTAGAACTCACCCGCCTCCTGTCGAATTGGCCCAAAGTCACCCAGCTGGCTTTCATGCCTAAGGCGGACTAGAACTCTCCGCCTCCTGTCGATTGGTCCAAAGTCACCCAGCTGGCTTTCATGCCTAAGGCGGACTAGAACTCACCATCTCCTGTTAATTGGCCCAAAGTCACCCAGCTGGCTTTCATGCCTAAGGCGGGACTAGAACTCACCGCTCCTGTCGATTGGCCCAAAGTCACCCAGCTGGCTTTCATGCCCAAGGCGGGACTAGAACTCTCCGCCTCCTGTCGATTGGCCCAAAGTCACCCAGCTGGCTTTCATGCCTAAGGCGGGACTAGAACTCACCTTCTCCTGTCGATTGGCCCAAAGTCACCCAGCTGGCTTTCATGCGTCTAATGGACTAGAACTCTCCGCCTCCTGTCGATTGGCCCAAAGTCACCCAGCTGGCTTTTTCTGG
>NW_028262774.1:0-1684 GCF_049901715.1 Pseudonaja textilis | reverse complement strand
CAGATTAAATTGATTGGAAATTAAAGAACAAGAAGATACAGGATATTATATGATATGGGATGTATTTTATAAATGGTGGGAAAACAAAGAAATTGAATGAATGTGAGATAAGAGGTAATGAGAATACTGTAATGATAAGAGAAGATGAAACTTTTAATGTGAATGTAACTTTAATGATATTATAGCACGAAATATATATCAAATGTGAATATGTGCACAAGATATATATGTACCCAGTTAACACACCATTGAACTGAAAGATGGTCATTTTGTAAAAGAAAATTTAAAAAAAATTAGAAGGAGAAGAAGAAGGAGAAGGAGAAGGAGAAGGAGAAGAAGAAGAAGAAGAAGAAGAAGAAGAAGAAGAAGAAGAAGAAGAAGAAGAAGAAGAAGAAGAAGAAGAAGAAGAAGAAGAAGAAGAAGAAGAAGAAGAAGAAGAAGAAGAAGAAGAAGTTGTTGTTGCAAATTGGAGTAACTGCTGGAATCCTGCCAACCTCCTTGCAAATCTTCTCCTGGGTCATTGCAATGTAAGAATTATGAAGCAACACACCCATTAGTGTGACATACCTGTTGCTAACATGTAATAATTCCAGATATTAATAAGCAAGAGCTTTAAGTCACAGACACCTGGTCAATCTAGAAAATGGTGACACAATGCAGTTGAAAATTTCTGGTTCATGGGAGGCTATTGTGAAAGTCTATTGTTCCTTTAAATTTGCCTTCCTACATGGCTTCTCCAACGTTTAGTCTTCCGGAAGGGTGGGGATGACAACTCTTGCAATTCTGAGACATCGCAGTTACAGCTATTAGCCATGTCTACATATTTTGTAGTCCCCACCCTTCTGGAGAATTCTGTTGTCAGAACAAGCAGAGAAGCATTCCTTTGAGACACGGTGGGGCAGTGGTCAGAGTGCAGTACTGCAGGCTACTTCTGCTGATTGCTGGCTGCCTGCAATTTGGAAGTTCGAATTTCACCAGGCTCAAGGTTGACTCAGCCTTCCCTCCTTCCGAGGTGGGTAAAATGAGGACCCAGATTGTTGGGGGCAAGAGGCTGGCTCTATAAACCACTTAGAGAGGGCTGTAACAGCACTCTAAAGCAGCATATAATTCTAAGTGCTATTGCTATTGAGGTTATCAAGATAAGCTTTCTTCGATTGCTTCCCTAGGTCTGTGCGGAACCTTCTGCTACTGTTGCCTGGGGTGCAAAGTAGCCAAAAACATGGACGAGTGTTGCTGTTGTGGTGCTACTGTGGCCATGAGGACAAGATATCGCACTATGTACAGGATTCCGGTAAATTCATTGATCGTCGTGATGGTTCCCTTTTTCTTTTTTCCATTAATTGTATTTTTTTTTTAAAAAAGGGTTTTTTTGCAAAGTAAAAACAAAACAAGTTTAGACATAAAAGAAAAGTGATGAATGAATAAGAAAAAAGAAAATGAAAAACAAGAGAAAGAAAAATACAGGTAGTCCTTGACTTGTAACCATTCAGTTATTGGCCATTCAAAGTTACAACGGCACTGAAAAAAAGTGACCTTTTCACATTTACGATTGTTGCAGTATCCCCATGTCACGTGATCAAAATTCGGACACTTGGCCACTGGCTCATATTTATGACGGTTGCTGTGTCCTAGAGTTGTGTGATCCCCTTCTGAGACTTTCTGACAAGCAAAGTCAATGAGGAAA
>NW_028262773.1:0-1687 GCF_049901715.1 Pseudonaja textilis | reverse complement strand
CGAGAGTTCTAGTCCCGCCTTAGGCATGAAAGCCAGCTGGGTGACTTTGGGCCAATCGACAGGAGGCGGAGAGTTCTAGTCCCGCCTTAGGCATGAAAGCCAGCTGGGTGACTTTGGGCCAATCGACAGGAGGCGGAGAGTTCTAGTCCTGCCTTAGGCAGAAAAACCAGCTGGGTGACTTTGGGCCAATCAACAGGTGACGGTGAGTTCTAGTCCCGCCTTAGGCATGAAAGCCAGCTGGGTGACTTTGGGCCAATTAATAGGAGATGGTGAGTTCTAGTCCCGCCTTAGGCAGAAAAACCAGCTGGGTGACTTTGGACCAATCGACAGGAGAGATATGAGGAGACGGAGAGGCGGGGGGGGAAAAGGACCTGAATTCTCATTTGGGCATATATATATATATATATATTCTAAAACTTATTAGTCATGTATTTTCACCCACCTTCTTCTTATACAACAGTCCGAGCAGCTTTTCAAAATCCATCTCCGGATTCTTAACCTTTCAAAGTGCTATCTTAATATCCCCCCATAACGCTCTTTCATTGCTGGGTTAGTTTAATTTTCTAAATTTTACTGTGTGATTATTTGGAGGGCTGAAATCAAATGCTCATCTGGCTTTCTATTTCCTTCTGTATTTTATTAGGCAGCTTAGAACTTACATTTTTTTAAGTTCAATATTTTTTCTGTTATTGTGTGATTTTTATATAACTCCTGAGTTATATAATGACTCTGTAATGAAGTTTCATATAAAAAATGTTGGTAAACATACGAGGTTTATGGAAAACTTTGATGAAGTTGAACAGATTTCCAAGGAGAGAGAAAACATTTTTTAAAAACTTAAAATAATATTCTAAAAGTTTTATTTAAATTACCAAATTATTAAGGGGAGTTGGAACTGTATTCCAATACATAATGCTTTCCTGTGCTGGTTTTTCTAATTGCATTAAGATACTTATGGTTAAATAATTTTAATC
Organism: Pseudonaja textilis; assembly: GCF_049901715.1. Lineage (NCBI taxonomy): Eukaryota > Metazoa > Chordata > Lepidosauria > Squamata > Elapidae > Pseudonaja > Pseudonaja textilis. Next base: position 713 of record NW_028262773.1, on the reverse strand, counting down.
AAGCTTTCATTGGATCTGGAACTGCTTATTTCATTTCATTTATCTGTATTTTTCTGCAAAATTTGCAAAATGCAACCTCACATCTTTGGTGGATTGGGATAAAGGGAAGAAATATTGAGGCCAGATTTTTGTTTCAATTCCAAAGATTCTTAAAACAAAAATAAAACTGAAACCAGAATGCTTTTCTTTTAGGACTCTTGGACAAGGAACTAGAAAAAATAAATTGGAACATTACCTATGCTGACTTCAGTGAGAATTATATATGCACAAAAATGGAAAGACAGGAGATTCTCAGTCATCCAAGTCAGGTTGTCCCAAAGGAGCTTTTTCAAAAAGCAACAAGACTTTCTTTGTTTTTTTGCTTGAAGATGTTTTGCTTCTCATCCAAGGAGCTTCTTCCGTTCTGACTGAATGGTGGAGGATGGAAGGATTTATATTCCTTGCAGTCATCTGGTCATTAGTACTCTCTCTGAGAGCCGTTGAGGCCACTTCCGTCCTCCACCACTCAGTCAGAGCTGAAGAAGCTTCTTGGATGGTAAGTGAAATGTTTTCAAGGAAAAAACACATAAAGTGCAGTTGGCTCTTGAAAAAGCATATTTGGGAAAGACAAATTTGAAGATTAGATGGAAAAAGTGATGAAGACGGCAGGCATGGCAAAACTGACTGCTTTAATTCAAGAAATAATTCCTCCTGTTTTATTTCCACTTGGAAAC
>NW_028262772.1:0-1775 GCF_049901715.1 Pseudonaja textilis | reverse complement strand
AACACCTGGGCACAGACAGATCCCCTCGATACCTCCAGCTCAAACACACCCCAACCGGGCACCCAGATGAAACCTAGCTTCCTTAACTAATGATAGTCGCCCATTTACCCAGAGCCAAGCTGCACCAAAGGCCTCCAATAAAGTAACAGGAATGTTGCCAGCCAATCAAGAGACAAAAAGAGCCAAAAACAGACTTGAGACCAATCAAGCAGAACACAGCAAACTCAAGACCAGCCAAACACAGACCAAGACTCCCAACCAATCAGGGTGAAGAAAAAACTATTCTGGCACAGCAATAGGCTGCCCTGAATTTAAATCTGAACCACTATAAAAGCTTCGGACTCACAGACGAACACTATACAGAAGCCTGATGATGGCAGATGATTCTGCCGAAACTGTTTTCTCTGAGGTTCTCATGGTGGTTTGTATGTGGCTCTTTGGTTATTCGGTTTTCTCCCATGTAGAGTAAATATGTGGAGAAAATCTCGAATAAACCAAAGAGCCATATATATGGATCTTGGTTATTATTCGGATTTTTCCTGTGTAGAATACGTGGGAGAAAACTGGCAACAACCAAAGAGCCATATTTATATATATGTGGATCTTTGTTGTTCGGGGTTTTCTCGCTGCAAGATTTGAAGTTAGGCAACGTTTTCGATGAAGTCTCAGGCTTGCTGGAAGTCCTGAGTGATGTGTGAGAAGTGTAGCTGGCTTCCTTCTCAACTGCTAGTGGGGTGGATTGGGTGGGCCACAAGTTCTGACACTTGGGTGGGTGTGTTCTCATTGGTAGGGGTTTGGCTGTGCTGATTGTGGAAGTAATGTGTTCTGATTGGCTGGAGTTGCCCCACCAGGTGGGGCTAGCTGTGCCTAGTTAGTCTTAGTTGCTGTGATCGAGTGCCAGGAGCTGTGATCTTGCTGTTTGGCTTTGAGTCCACTGGTCGCTGCATCTTCATAGTGGGTGTTGGTTTGCTCTCATGTATGGCTCCTTTGGAGGGGTTTGAAGTGGGTAGTGATGCAGCTGCAGTGCGCTTCTGGTCCGTGGTCATACCAATCAGAACACAGCCAAACCCTGCACTAATGAGAACACACCCCCCCACCCAATCAGAACACAGCCAAGCCCCCACCCAATCAAGTCACACCCCACTAGCAGTTAAAAGGAAGAAGCAGCTGCAACCTCACATCACTCAGAGAAGCACAGAGCTGAAGACAGAAGCCTGAAGATGATGAATGAGACTTCATCAAACGTTGTTTCAGATACTTCTAATCTACGCGGGAGAAACCCGAACAACCAAAATCCACATACAAATACCCGCGAGAACCTCAGAAAACATATATATATAGAGATAGATAGATAGATCTTTGGTTGTTCGGGTTTTTCCCTGACGAAGATTCTTCGAAGTATCTAGGCAATGCTTCGATGAAGTCTCATTCATCATCTTCAGGCGGCTGCCTTCGGCTCTTGCTTCTCAGAGTGATGAGATTGCAGCTGCTTCTTCCTTTAAACTGCTAGTGGGGGCGGACCTGACTGGGTGGGGTCATACTGTGGCTCTGATTGCAGTGTGTGTTCTCATTGGTCTCAGGGGGTTTGGCTGTGTTCTGATTGGTTGGGGCTACGTGTTCTCTGATTGGCTGGAGCGGTTCTGTCTGGGTGGGGGCTTGCTGTGCTCAGGTTAGCTCTGAGGTTGGGGATTTGAGCTGGTGAGCTGTGGACCCTGCTGTCAGCTTTCTGAGTTCGTGGTCGTGCTGCATCTTCAGTGGTGTCGGTTTGCTTCATG
>NW_028262771.1:0-1783 GCF_049901715.1 Pseudonaja textilis | reverse complement strand
GTCTAACTAGAGAACATCATCAGTGCTAGAAGGAAGGTAGGTTGGTGGTGGTGGTGATGGAGGAGGAGGAGGAGGAGGAGGAGGAAGAGGAGGAGGAGGAGGAGGAGGAGGAGGAGTGTGATGTCCTTGATGCTCACTGAACTTGGTGGTTTTCTTGAAGACATTTCATGACCCTAACTAAGGAACATCATCAGTGCTAGGAGGGAGGGAGGAGGAGGAGGAAGAGGAAGAAGAAGATGGTTGTGGGGTCCCTGGTGCTCTCTGAGCTTGGCTGTTTTCTTGCAGATGTTTTATGGTCTAACTAGGGAACATCATCAGTGCTAGAAGGAAGGGAGCTTGGTGGTGGTGATGGAGGAGGAGGAGGAGGAGGAGGAGGAGGAGGAGGAGGAGGAGGAGGAGGAGGAGGAGGAAGAAGAAGAAGAAGAAGAAGAAGAAGAAGAAGAAGAAGAAGAAGAAGAAGAAGAAGAAGAAGAAGAAGAAGAAGAAGAAGAAGAAGAAGAAGAAGAAGAAGAAGAAGAAGAAGAAGAAGAAGAAGAAGAAGAGAAGAAGAAGAAGGTTCTGGGGTCCCTGGTGCTCTCTGAGCTTGGTGATTTTCTTGCAGATGTTTTATGGTCTAACTAGGGAACATCATCAGTGCTAGAAGGAAGGGAGCTTGGTGGTGGTGATGGAGGAGGAGGAGGAGGAGTGTGATGTCCTTGATGCTCACTGAACTTGGTGGTTTTCTTGAAGACATTTCATGACCCTAACTAAGGAACATCATCAGTACTAGAAGAAGGCAGTGGGGTTTGCAGAGACGAGGAGAACAGTGAGGCCCTTGGTGCTCTCTGAGCTTGGTTTTCTTCTTGAGACATTTTATGACCCAACTAGTCAACATCATCAGTGCTAGTCTTCCTCTTCCTCCTTTCTGCAACCCTCCCCCACTTTCCTTCCAGCACTGATGATGATCCCTAGTTGGGTAACTGAACATCTGCAAGGGCATAAAAAAAAAACCAAGCTCAGAGAGCACCAAGGACACCACCACAGCCGTCCTCCCCCTCCTCCCCCCACTTATACAAACCCCCTCCCTTCTAGCACTGATGATGTTGCCTTGTTGGGTCATAAAACATCCGCAACCAAGCTCAGAGAACATGGGAGGCTCCGTAGGTCAACACTGAGCTACAAATATTCTCTTTTTTTGGTCTATATTTGCTCTCTTCTTGCTTTGGGACAGCACAGGAAGGTCTGTGCTGGGTCAGCCTGACCCCCCCTGCCTCCCCATAAATTACCCTGACAGTCTTCACCTCCTTTCCATTGGAACTTCAACTCCTCCTCCTCCTCCTCCTCCTCCTCTTCAGTGCTGGGTGGCTGGACCTGGAGTTTTTTTGGCCCAGATTCTGCCATGCCTCTTCAAAGCCAAGGGAGTGAGGTGGGGAATGGAAAAATCCCACTGGGCAAGTTTTCCTGGACCCACCAGCTCGCCTGGTCCACTTCTCTCGTTCGTGCTTTGGAACCTCATCAGGCGGACACCATCAAAGCCCCCTTTGGAGCTGGCAGGAAGAGAAAGGAACCAGAATAAGAGAATAACAGAGTTGGAAGGGACCATGGAGGTCTTCTAGTCCAGCCCCTTGCTCAGGCAGAAGACCCACACAAGAAGAGTTCTCCACTCTCCTCGTTGCAGAAGACCTTATGCCACCAGACTCGAAATTCTACACCTAGAACCCCTAGAACTACGCCACCTTCGGTCCGATCTAAATATAGTATATAAAATTATATATTGCAATATCCTGCCTGCAAATGAATACTT
>NW_028262770.1:0-1830 GCF_049901715.1 Pseudonaja textilis | reverse complement strand
GATGCGGAGAAAGCATTTGATAACTTACATTGGCACTTTTTAATACAAAAATCTATAACATGAATCTGGGCACTAAATTCGAGAATATTATCACAACAATTTACAATACCCAACAAGCCAATATACTAAATAATGGTGAACAAACAGGCCCACTAAGCATTGAAAAGGGCATTAGACAGGGTTGCCCTCTCTCACCCCTCTTATTTATATTTGCTTTAGAATCATTGTTAACGCGGATAAGACAAAACTCTGAAATCCAAGGAGTTAGGGTCAAAGCAGAGGAATATAAATTACAGGCGATTGCAGACGATATGGTTTTCTTCCTAGAGGATCCCATGGAAAAAGGACATAATCTAATAAAAGAACTAGAACAATATGGCTCAGTAGCAGGATTAAAGATTAACAGAAATAAGACGAAATTACTGACTAAAAATCTAACAGAGAATCAGAGGAAAGAATTAGAAAAAACCATGGGGATACAGGCAGCAAAAAAGGTCAAATATTTAGGCATATGGTTAACACCACATAGTAAATCGCTCAAAGAGAATAATTATGATAAACTGCTACAGCAAATTAAGAAAGATCTAGAATCTTGGAATAAGTTGCAGCTTTCTCTACTGGGCAGGATTGCCACGATCAAAATGAACATCTTACCAAAACTCCTTTACTTATTCCAGACAAACCCAATAAAATTACCAAAAAATTTTTTTGATGATATAAATAAGGTAACTCTTAAATTTATTTGGCAAGGGAAAAAAGCTAGAATCAGTATTAAGGCCTTACAAGATGCAAAAAGTAGAGGTGGGCTAGCGCTTCCAAACTGGGAATTATATTATTGGGCAGCCAACTTATTATGGTTAAAAGACTGGGTCAATTTACGGAACAAAAAATTTTTGCCTCTCGAGGCACCCCTTTTTCTGACCCCGGCAACACGCGTTTTCTTCTTCCAGGCACAAAAAAGCTTGATTTTTAAAAACAGCAAGCTATACAATTTTTAAGTATGGAAAAACAAGAGATACCATTTTTCAGTATGGAATTCTACCCAGAATCTCGTCCTGGCATCCGTTTTTGCATCTAACCCAACCGCATTTGGGATTGAAAATTTTTGCCTCCCCAAACCTAAACCCTAAACCTAACCCCTAACCCCCAAACCCTAAACGCTTCTTACCTGACTTTGTTTCGATCTTTTAACGTGGAATGTCTTTTTCTGTCCATCTCTTGAGAGCTTCGGCCTCCTGTTTTCCTATTAATATTAATAACGTATTAATAATAAAGATACATATGATAATAGCCTAAAAAATCCTATTAAAGAGTTTTTCCACCCCGTCTCCGTTATTCCTTCCTATACCACGGGATGGCAGTTTCCTGTTTCCCTCAGAAAAGCGGCCGAGAAAAAAAACCCTTTTCCAAAATGCCCTCAAAAAAGGTTTTTTTTTTAAAGATGACTGCGGTACCTGCTTTCCTGTCCCTTAACGAGAGCGTTCGAGTTTTCGTAATACCGTATATTAATAATGTTAATAATGAGGCGTTTCGATTAATAATTCGGAATAATAAACTTTGTAACCCAGCTTGGCGAAAAAGTCGCCGCGCGAGGAACTTTGGGCGGGAAGACTAAAAAGAATGGGCGGGAAGTCGGTCGTCATAGAAACGCCCTTCTTCTCAGGGATGGGCGGGGGCTGACGGGGAACGGCCGCGCTGACGGACAAGTTCACCGTGCCGCAAAAGGACGTTGAGGGAACGACTTAGAAGCACGGACGGGAAGTCGGCCGAGTGGGGATGGTCCTTTTTCCAAAGGCGGTAAGGGGACGGACGTGGACGAGGCACAGGAAG
>NW_028262768.1:0-1953 GCF_049901715.1 Pseudonaja textilis | reverse complement strand
AAATTCCCTGATTATGGGTTATCTACTATGAGTCCAAATGCTCAGAAGACCAACCTCTGGTCCCAGTGACCAACCCAGTTTGGATCCTGCAACATTATCCTGGGACACGTATATTCATTTTTGGTGGTGTTGGAAAATTGTAGTGTTGGAGAAGACTCTTGAAAGTTCCTTGGACTGCAAGGAGTTCCAATCAGTCAATCCTAAAGGACTTCAAAACTGACTGTTCTTTGGAAGGAGAGAGACTGAAGCTGAAGCTCAAATCCTTTGGCCACCGAATGAGAAGAGAAGACTGTCAGAGTATATTCATGAATTAGAATAGAGCTTGGTAACAAGGTCAGCCAATGAACAGGCATAGCAACTAAGTCAGCCAATGAGGACTGTTTTGGAAACTGAAACTAGAAGTAGCCTAGGCTTGGCTCTATAATAAGCTCTGCAGCTCTGCAGCTATGTGAAGCTCTGACTCTGTCTATTGGAAATGAAACTGCTTCTCTCCTCTGCTTGCTTGCTGAACTAAAGTAAAAAGAGAAACTAACTTGCTTGCTGAAGACTGGAGCTCTGCTCTGAACTTGCAACATATATCTGTCTTGAGTTTGCTCCATGGTGGAGAAATCTACAACTGGTTTGTAAAATCTACTTATTATGTTTATAAAGATGTTAAATGAAGCCTCAGCCATCTGTGTTTATTTTTCTGGGGCTGAATGAATGCTGCAAAACTCTGAACAAGGACTCCTTGGCAAAGACCCCGATGTTGGGACAGATGGTAAGCTAAAGGAGAAGGGGACAGCAGAGAAGGATATGGTGTCATGGATGCCATGAACATGAATTTGGACAAAAAAATTTGGACAAAAAAATCAAACACAACTTAGCAACATTTTTTTAAAATAAAGGAAGGAAAAGACAGGGGATAAATTAGATGACTGTCTAGCAACTTAATTATAATATTTGAAAATCTTCACACTTGTCCCTTGTCAAAATAAAAATCAAATTCATTGTTGACAAACAATATCAATAAACCAATTGTAATTTGATTGATTTCATCTTCCAATGTATTGCAGTAATTCTTTTAGCCAGCAGTCTTCCCAATCCATTGGCGTTTTTAACATCTTTTTAAATTCCAAATTTAAAGAATTTAAACAAGCATCCCACATACATCTTTAATACTTATTGATTGATACAGAGGTATTTTGAAAATGATGCTGATTTCAATCCAATGGATGACAATAATAAGCCAAGGTTAAATCGTACAAGTTGATTTTCCAGTTCCTGCAATGCATCTCCAACAGCACAGTGATTTCAACCTTTATCAAGCATTCTCTGAGGAATTCACCACTGCCAAAGCATTATGATGTTCTTATTGCATTAAGTTTATTTTAAAATTGTAGGGAATTAAATAGATGATAGAGACAGAGACAGATTAGAGATAAAGAAATGGCAAAAGAGAGAGAGAGAGAGAGAGAGAAAGAGAGTTGATGAGTCATCAAGTTGGTATCAACTCTTGGACGCTCCACATAGATAGATTGTCCCTCCCCATAATTATTTGTCCTTAACCTGGTTTTTCAGGTCTTCCAACAGTATATTTTGACTAAACATTACCACAATAACTTGAATCCATCCATTTTCCTGCTGGATCCAACTGGACCATGACACTGATGAGCCAATATGCTGCCATTTTGTACTTTTCAGCCATTGTAATATTTCAAATGGCCTTTGATGCTCCTTCTGAGAACAACGTTCACATCACAAAGCTGAAGTGACAGATTGGGCTCCTAAAGCTATCCTGTTGCTCTGTCATTTAAAGGCCTACAGCTGTGATGCTGCAGGAAAGACAGGCAATTGATAGATGACAGGCATGACTGATTTAAGTTTGCTTTTCCTGCCTCCATGAGATATATCAGATCTCAAAAATGCTTGCTGTACTGATAAGAAATTACTGATAAATTGTGTTTGCTTTGA
>NW_028262767.1:0-1999 GCF_049901715.1 Pseudonaja textilis | reverse complement strand
ACATCCTCCTGTGTTTTATAGTCACTTCTTGCCAGTTACCCTTTGGCACAGCTGGCGCGCACAGATCCTCCGACTAAGCTAACCTTCCTTTTGGCGTAAAGGATTTAGATAGGGTGAGAAGTGGAAGTTTATTCTTCAAGAACTGGGAAAAGGGGAGAAAGAGAGAGAAGGAGGTAGAGGGAGGGACAATCATTGTTGCCACTGCTATGCGGGAAGGACACACCTTCCTTCCTTGCCAGAGTTAGGCTGTCACGGTGGCTGATAAAAATAGCTTGCCACCAGATGGTCCTTAGTCTATTAATTTTCATGAACATGGAGAAAAGTTTTATTCTGTTGGGTGTTTAGAATCTATTTGGAAGCTATTTGGTTGGTGGCGATTTTTAATTTTATTTTTAATTTTAGTGTTTATTTTTGAGTTTGATTACAATGTTATAAGGTAGCATTCTGGAATTTTATGAGGATGAATGGTGCTGTTTTATTTGTATTTATGGACTGTTAACCGCCCTGAGTATTGTGATTATATCTATTTTAACTACAATATCCCCCCTCTCTCTACCCTATCTATCTATCTATCTATCTATCTATCTATCTATCTATCTATCTATCTATCTATCTATCTATCATCATCATCTCTCTCTCTCTCTCTCTCTCATCACTCTCTCTCACATCTATCTATCTATCTATCTATCTATCTATCTATCTATCTATCTATCTATCTATCTCTATGTATATATGGGTATATGTATGTGTGTGCATGCACGTGCATATTCTAATAAATAAATAATAAATAGTATGAAGTGAATACAAAATGTCACAAAAGAAAAGGTGCCTAACAGAGAAAAATCAAGTGTTCATTTGTAAATGTCAGGAACCTCTGAGCCAAAATGGAGAAGTAATGGACCATGAAGCTAGGAAAAAAATCCAGAAAGCATTACAAACAACTATTACAACAGAGAAAATTAAAATTATAGAACAATTTTGGGATATAAGCATTACAGAAGAACATATTTGGGGGAGGGTAGATTTGTCTGGTATATCCAAGAAGATGTAAAACCCCTATTCAAATGGAGCAAACATCTCCACAGAATTACTATGGGCTGTTCATATCAGTTCTCAAATGACATACTATGGACTTAGTCTATCTTACTCCTTCAATCCACCAAGGAAGTCAGGCTAATCTTCATGTGGAAAGTGAAATCACAGAGGTGTCTAAAAAGGAACTAATGATAAAATGTTGGACAGTTTTTATTACCTTAAAGTAGGCTAGAAAAATGGATGGGGTCTGTAGTTTATGTTCCACCATCTACAGACACAATGTTTTTGGTTGATACAAGAATCCTTTTAGCAGAACATACTACCTATGGAATTCCTGTCAGAAAATGGCTTTTTCCTTAACGTAGCTTAAGCACATGTTCTATGCTGCATGCTCTAGAACAGGGGGGTCAAACTGGTGGCCTGTGGGCCAGATGTGTCACGCACGGGCCACACCCGCCCCAGCTCTGCAAAAGGAAAAATGTTGCAATATGTCACATGACGGCAACGTGATGCTACAGGTTTGACACCCGTGCTCTAGAACACAGAATAATAGGGTTAGAAAAGACTTTGGAGTCTTCTAGTCCAACCCCTCGCTCAAGCAGGAGACCATTCCAGACAAACTTTTTTAGTGATCCCTAATTTTAATAGCGTTCTTGAATTTTTTTTTGCTTTACTTCAGTGTTTCTTAGTTTTATGAAATATTTTAATTTAATTTTAATCAGCTGCTGGGCACCACAAGTGGAGAGTGGAATTTAAAGATTCAACAAAGCAATAAACAAATGTATGAAGTATCATGTTTTGGTAGAATGAGAGGAACAAGTAAGATGTGCTAATTGTGGTTCCTGGCATGCAGTAGGGAAAAATTAATGAGTACCTTTTGTGCGTTTTGGTTACGATGGCCAGATTGTCCACAGATAAGCAGGTTGCTGCTGAACTGCAGTATAGTTTGGCATCCTGTTTTACT
>NW_028262766.1:0-2000 GCF_049901715.1 Pseudonaja textilis | reverse complement strand
GAAATATATAACAAGAATGTACTTGGACACAATGCAATCAATAATATTACTTAGATTTCATGGCAGAAATTTAATATGACAATTATCCAAGTTTATGCTCCAATCACTGATACAGAAGAAGAGTTTGATGAGTTTTACAGATAAATTCAAACTGAAATTGAGAGAATATGTTATGTTATATTTGTGGTTGGAACTGGAATGCCAAAGTTGGAAATATTAAAGAGGAAAACATAGTGAGATTATATGGCCTAGAAAGCATATTAAGTAGGATAATGAGTTTCTTTTTCTACTAACCCTGCAATTTGTTGGCTGCTAACACAGTTTCCCAACAAATCAAACAATCTCTATATACAGAGATATAACCAGATGGAGTTAATAGAAATCAAATCTATGCTATACTATTGGTACAGGAGGTGGAATGGTTCAGTTATAATGTTAAAGATGTGACTAGGAACAAGAGAACTGGAGAATGGCACAGCCAAAGATATCAGTGTCAAAGAAAGAAATCCTTAATGCTGGCAGGAAAGAAAGAAAGGAAGAAAGGGAAAGGAAAGAAAAGAAAAGATGATTAAGAACAAAGTGGATGGACTCAATTACAGAATAATGTGGATGAAGGTTGGGGATAGATTGAAGAAAAACTGCTGTATGTATTTGGTCACTAACTCAGTGCTAGCTTACTAACAATATTTTTGGAAAACATTTGACCTTAAAGTAGGTCCATATTCTGAAACATAGGTCTTTGCTTCATTGTGATCAGGAAGGATTTGCTTTTGCCTCTTTTGCTTTGAAAATTACCTATTAAACTGAATGATTTTATGTACACTGAGAGCATTTGCACCAAGACAAATTCCTTGTGTGCCCAATCACACTTGGCCAATAAAGTATTCTATTCTATTCTATTCTATTCTATTCTATTCTATTCTATTCTATTCTATTCTATTCTATTCTATTCTATTCTATTCTATTCCATTCCATTCCATTCCATTTTATTTTATTTTATAAGGTTCCCCAACTTTATTTGCAAGTCTCAAGCCTCAGGCTCAGAGTTTCCTGTAGACCCTTAATGGGACAGCAACATGTATTTCCTCATTAATTAGGTTATCTGTCAGGAGACCATGAGGCTGACTTCTTTATGAATTCTACTTCGTAGTGCCTAAGGATATGTCTGCCTACCTTGGCTGTGATTTAAATGTCTGCTTTACAAGAGTTCATGTGAGGGTTTGAGTGAGTTTTTTCCCTGAATCTTCAGTTGGAAGGGATGTTATCACTTCCGTATAAATCCTGAAATGATGACTTGGCTTTAAGGTTGTCTTACTGCACAAATACTGTCATAATTGATGGGTAACCATTAGTAAAAGTAACAATTAAATTGATCTTTCTTAACCCAGAAGAATTACAATTATTTTGAAAATACCAAGAAGCTGCTTATGGCACGGTTCAGGTATGTTTCAACAAGTTTTAAGACTCAGTGAACACAATTGTGATTAATTTGGGCTTTATTTTGAAATGTATATACGGAATAATATCTGTCTGCATTTCTTATTCTCTCTGTCATACTTAGGGCTGTTTGATCTTAGTTTGCATGAAAAAGCTCCAAATTTCATGTCAAGGTTAAGCCAGATTTCACTGCTCCGCATAGTACCATTGCTAGTGTAGTGCATTTCATTGCTTTCTATCTTGTTTTTCCTATATATTTTTTCCAATTTACTTATAGGGACTATAAATTGCAAAGTTGTAGCTTAAAGGGCTAAAATTTGACTGAAACATTCCTCTTTGCAGTTTCAGCTCAAATTTAATCATTCCTGTTTAGCGCAACAAATGGGATTATATTGATGGGAGATAAATATCAGTTTGAGAATCATTGAAGTCCATAACCAGCAGGGGGAGATATGGTGTAAGGCTGAAACCACTATAGGAAACAAGAGGAGGCCCCTGGCTGACCTTTCTTCCTTTAAGTTTGAAGGCTAAACAAGTAAGTTAAGGCAGCGATAATAGTCACC
>NW_028262765.1:0-2000 GCF_049901715.1 Pseudonaja textilis | reverse complement strand
TTGAAAAGACTTCTGTTAACTGAGTTGCTAGGAAACACATTTTAATAGCACTTGTTGGGAAGAATTGCCATTTCTTATGGCTTTGGAAAGAACTTTCACGTGATACCTCAGGAAATAAGACTGTTGAGGTAGCTCCCCCATTCCTGTAAGGTGGGGAATCCTCCCTCTTCTACTTCGGCAAACAGATCTTCAGGTATGCCACCCAGCAGGGGAAACTGGAAATGAAGGCAACACTGCAGGGAAGAATGAGCAGGGAATCTATGAGTGCTTTCTTAGCTGTTATGACACTGCAAACGTACACAAAAGAGAGCTGCAACTTCAGGGTTCTATGAAAACTTTAAATGGGTATCTAATTTTTGATTGATAATATGAGCTTTTATGTAATGTAACTGTAATTGAAGACTACGAAATGGATGTACAAAATGATTTGTAAACAACCGGCACACTGTTTGTATACCTATGGAAGAAAGTTTGATGTTTTTATGTTTTGTTTGTTTATGTTTGTTTTTAAAAACCAATAAAATTTACAAAAAAATAAAAAATAAAACTTTAAATGGGGTGTGGGTAAAAATGCAGGAGTCTAAAACAGGAATGAAAAAAGTTGGTCCTAGGGAGCCTGCCCATAATTCTTACTGGTCAACTGGTCAGCTGGATAGAAGAAATGGACTATTAGGGTTTGGGTATCTTTGATGGTCGGCCACCAAATAATCTGGTCCATGATAAGAAGTTTCTGGCAGAGAAATGTCATAGCTAATGGATGGCTGATGCTAGATTTCCATGGCAGGTGCCCAGCAATCTGCAACTGAATTCTAAAAAGGGGAGTCACGAGAAAAGAGATGGGATATCTGAGTAGCAGGGTTGATCTGGTTAGCAAGGTAGCTGTTAAATTCTTCCTTTGAGGAACAGATGAAGGCCTAGCAGGCTGAAGTTGAGCAAAGAGCTTATCGTTTGCAACAAAAGACTTGAAGTGGTCACTTCTGTGTTTTTGCGATCTGGGCCCCTGCAAATTTCCCCCTGTACATCCCATTGAAACATAACTCTACTGATGTTTGAGAACAAGGTAGCATTCTGGACTAGAGTCTAGCATTCTGGCTAAAATGGAGGAGGAGGAGAAGGTACTTGCAGTTGAGTTAAGAGTTACGACAGGATGGCACAACTCAACTAACCTTAAGGAAGGATGGCACAAGAAAGAATTTGTGTGTTAAGCTTAAATCCCCTATCTCTCCAAAACTCAAAATAGAGAGTTTCTAGTGTATGTTTTCTATCCCCGCTTTTCCAGCAGATGGAAAATTCGAACCTCACTGACTCAAAGCTGACTCAGTCTTCCATCCTTCCAAGGTCGGTAACATGAGGACCCAGATTCCTGGGGGCAAAAGGCTGACTCTGCAAAACTGCTTAGAAAGGACTGTAAAGCACTGGGAAGCATTCTATAAGTCTAAGTGCTATTGCTATCAGTAACCAATTGTTGATTAGGGTAGGTAGGCCCCATCCCTGATGCAAATGGGAAGGTAAATGACCAGGGGTGGCCCACAACCCAGCTGGTTTCTCAGGGTAGAATAACTATGCCTCTCCATTTCTCCAGCTGCCTCACTTCCTCATTGTTATTGGAGGAAGGGTTTGACATAGGGATGCATCCACCAGCTGCCTGCCTCTCCCCTCTTGATTTCGGCCAGCCGTGGTCCAGCAGTTAGAAACGGATGGCCAGCTGCCAAGGAGGTTTTAATGACAGGAATGAAGTAGAGAGAGTACCCTGTTTTCTCTCTCTCTCTCTCATTCCACGTTTCTATGTCCTACCTGCTGTTCAGCTGTTTGACTTGTGGTCCTTGTTTCTAGGTTCACATAAGGCCCGGAACACGCCCTAATTATCCTTGGAAAATACCAGCTCATGCATAAAGAGACAGCCATAATATTTTATTTGTGCTTTTTTTTATGATACAAGCTCTTGAAAGTAGTCTTGGCAAAGGGAAGCAAACGTGATATATTATCGGCTAATAAAGCAA
>NW_028262764.1:0-2016 GCF_049901715.1 Pseudonaja textilis | reverse complement strand
GTTTATTTTGGGAAGGTTTCTCCTTTGCAAGCAGTGCACCCCAGTCCCGACAACTTTTATTCACGTGCAGATTTCAGGGGAGAACGAATGTGCTTTGGGAAAGTGGAAATTGCTGCTTTACGGAACCGTAGGTACGTATTTTTATACCGTCGTATGAACATGAGTTTATTTCATGGTTATTACGATGGCTGTCAGCCAGATGTTTACACCGGATTTGGCATTGTTTGTCCATCCTGTCAAGGACCCGGGATAGGCAGGTGTTGTTTAATATTAAAGCTATCGTGGTAGGATGCAAGCTGTTCCAAAAAAGCTGCTTTTTGCAATTGAGCTATGGTATTATATATAATGATAGATATTACTATTAGTACTACTTTTGCTTTTTTGCAGCAGTGTTCTACTTCTGCTTGCAGGTGTTTGCATTTTGTGGTTTTCTCCTGTTCTTTCTCTTCGCTTCTGATGTCTCCACTATCCAGACTTTTTGTCTGACTTATCCACAATTGTTAAGTCTTGAGTGTTGTGTGGCAGATGTGTTGTCTGAATGGTAAAATCCCAGAGCGCTTTTACCTCTTCATTTTCTATTCATCTGTTTTGTGGCCCCATCAATTCTTCTTTACAGGCAAGTGATTATTCCCTACAGAGACGCCTGTGCAACATAATTGTGTCATGACATGTGTTTGTAATCACTGTGTGCTATCTTTTTTTTGCAGCAGCTTACTATTTGGTGGATTGTTTGCTTTTGCTATTCTGTTGCTGTTTTCTTAACTCTGGTTTTTAACTCTGGTCTTGTGCAGTCAGAATTAGCCCCTCTATTATTATTATGGTTTGTATTATATTTTTATCCCACCTTTGTATGAATATATTGGTCAACACAATATTCTTACTGCTGTTTTCCCCACAACAACCTTGTGAGTTGGGATGGGCTGAAAGAGCTGCCTTCCATGCCCAAGGGTGGCTTCAAACTTAGGTCAGCATCTTAACCATGACAGCAAATTGGTGCTGTCTTTTTATTGCTCTCTCTATAAAAATGGAAGAAATCTATTTATGTATTTTAAGAGTACATGTACAAAACCCTTTTGGGGTGTTTTATACATTTCTTCCCTATTTCCCAGACATTTTCCACAAATAGTAGCAAATTGAGAATACATACAGTACTTGGTTACAAACTTTTGACATACAGTAGAAAGGCATAATATTGGAAGAAGTGGGAGGGAATCTTGTATATCTTCCGTAGGTAAATATCAGACTCACTGGCTGAATTAAAGCAGCATGCAAAGCCTCAATATGACTTGTGGCTTAATGCGTTGTGAAACCAGCTAATATGATTTGTAAATTATGTTTTAACATTATCATGTATAAACCTGTAAAATTATTAGTTTCTTTGCTTATAGTTCTTTGTTTTAAATAGGAGGTCAAATGGAGGGGGCATCTTAATATTCCATCTATTTTTCCCACAAGAAGCTTGTGGGGTAGCTTGATCTGAGTCATCTGATGAGCCTTTATGATTGTTGGTAGACTGAAATCAGGTCAACTAACTAATATAAAATTCTAGAAATGTAAGAAACATGTTTTTAATTGCTTTCTATTCTTTTTTCTATTTGCTTTTCTTTTTTCTTTTCTTTCATTTGTGTGTGTTGTTGGTTTGTTTTAATTGTAAAATTAATAAAATTTATAAAAAAAAAACCACTGATTTATTTGGAAATCATGATTAAATGAATGAAGCCTGAATGAACAAATGTGTATAATATTGTACTATCTCGCTTGTAAAAAAAAAATAGAAATAAATGTTCATCTCTCAATTTTTGGGCATGTAATAAGAGCTTTCAGCTTCAGTTCATATTAGTACTACTTATTTATTTAGAGTAATTAAGCCCTAATAAGGTGCAAATAAGGTCACAAAATGTGTTCACATGGCCCTGAGATACTGCAACTGGCATAAATACGTGCCAGTTGCCAAGTATCCAAATTTTGATCCTGTGATCATGGGGATGCTGCAGTGGTCATAAGTGTGAAAAATGT
>NW_028262763.1:0-2029 GCF_049901715.1 Pseudonaja textilis | reverse complement strand
TTTCTCAGTTATTTTGGTTCCAGGTTGGTTGGTTTTCTAAAAGTGGATAAATTATTTGCAAGCAACTATAGACAAGTTTCCAAACCAAAGCTAATTGTCGATGAAGTTCAGCAAAAATCTGAGTTAGACCCATACTATCAGCTATGGCAGAAGTAAACTTGGATTATATCTTGGACCTGTTTCCTTTCAAAAACTTCTGATTGTGTTCTAAACATATGTAAAGTTAAAGTGGAGTACAGCTTGGCTGTTTCCTGCCCAACCCATCTTATGTCCCCTCCCCACAAATCACTCAGTGGAGAATATAACACCTCTGTGCAGTATCACAATAACATTATAACATGAATGCATGGGAATATTAAGTGCCTTTTTAAACCTTAATAGATTAAGAACTAGGGTATATATTATGAGTTCCTGTTACTTGCCACAGCTCCTGATGACCTAGTAATTCAAAAGCATGCAAATTCAAATAGATAATTATCACTTCAGTGGAATGATAACAGCGTTCTGTGTGCCTTGGCATACAGAGCCACATGACCATGGAAGGATCTTTGGACAACACTGGGTCCCTCAACCAAGAAATAGAGATGAGCATCATCTACTAGAGTTGAATTCAACTGGACAGGGAAAACTTTTCCATTTATATATGAATGCCATAATGAATTTTACCAGGTGTGCAATGTGAAATGGATTTTTTTAAAAAATCAGTTATTCAAAAACATCTAAATAAAAATAATGTTGTTGATGCAGCTCCATAATTAGTTTAATATCTATCTGTCTGTTCGTCTGTGTGTTTGTCTATCACCAAGCTATCACATACGTTGTAAAATGTGGTTTGCATACCTTCACATAATGATGTGGCAGTAATGCAGATCACACTCTAGTGAGCGAAGGATTATCAAATATCCTGAAAGATTAAAGAATTGGGTGGAAGTTAATAGGATGAATTTTCAGTGAAATAAATAAGAAGGAGCAAATACAACTTAGTTACAGGTTGAAATGAAGTAGAATAAGTTAAAATCCATCTGCATTAGGAATAAAAGGAACTCACTTAAATTAGATGTGATTCCTAGTCAGACCAGAATGTTAAGAACGATGGTTTAGAATGAAGAAAAATCTCTTCATTTAGGTGACATTTTGTAAAATTCTGTCTATATAAGAATCCCACATGCCAAAGCCTAATGGATATGTGCACATGTGTACATGTTCATGCATACACGAAACCAATTAAAATATACATTATCCCAGAACAGAATGCGACAGTCTAATCTGATAGCAACATCAACTCCATGTGGCTATTCCTTAATGCTACTTACCTCCAAATAATCTTGTTCTGGATAAGGAATCCAATTTTTTATTTGTTTAAAAAAACAATCCTTTATTTGAAATTATACATCTATCTATCTATCTATCTATCTATCTATCTATCTATCTATCTATCTATCTATCTATCTATCTTTGGTTGTTCGGGTTTTCTCCCGCGTAAGATTCGAAGTATCTAGGCAACGTTTTGATGAAGTCTCATTCATCATCTTCAGGCTTCTGTCTTCGGCTCTGGGCTTCTCAGAGTGATGTGAGATTGCAGCTGCTTCTTCCTTTTAACTGCTAGTGGGGTGTGACTTGATTGGCTGGGGGCTTGGCTGTGTTCTGATTGGGTGGGGGTGTGTTCTCATTGGTAGGGGTTTGGCTGTGTTTTAATTGGTTGGGGGGTTGGTCGTGTTCTGATTGGCTGGAGGCGTGTTCTGTTATATATATATATATATATATATATATATATAATATATATATATATATATATATATATATATATATATATATATATATATATATATATATATATATATATACTAATCAATCATTTTTGCGGTGGTCCAAATAGCAAATACTTATTTCTAATCCTAAAAGGTAAGTTCTATGTTATGATAAGTAAGCCCATGTTTGTAATAGCATCTGCCTGAAGGTGGTATGGGCTAGTGTGCCCGAATTCTCAACATTAAGAGGAGTTAGGTTTATCCATTTGAAATAAACCTGA
>NW_028262762.1:0-2061 GCF_049901715.1 Pseudonaja textilis | reverse complement strand
GCGCCACGCCTGCGGGGGAGACCGGAGGGACAGAGTTACCCCCGGCCGCGCCGCCCGCCTCGCGTCGCCCGCCTCGCGCCGCCGCCTCACCGATGGGGTGGTTGATGTAGGGCGTCCGCTCCGGATCTTTGCGCCGCTGCCCAGAGTGCTTGCGGGCCGCGAAGTCAACGGCATCCAGCAGCCTCACCGCCTCGCTACCGTTCATGGCCGGGCGGGTTCGGTCCCAGCGGAGGGGAGCGGAGCGGAAATCCGGGCGGGCAGGGCCGGAGGTCATCGGGGTCCCCGACGCCTCTGTCCGCCGGAGGGCGCCCAGCCCCGACGTCGTGGGCTGCAGAGGGGCCTTCGGGGGCGCGCAACGGCTCGCCCGCGGCGTCTCTCCGAGGACCGTGGAAGCCCCGGGCGGTTGGGCAGAGCGAAGCGGAGGCCTTTCGCCTCCTTCCAGCCGTAGGCAAAGCCTCGCCGAAAGCGGCGCCTGCCTCACTCCGGTCCGTTTCTGCCCGGGGCCGCGGAGGAATGAAGGCTGCCCTGGGAAGAGAGAGGAGCGGCGCAGGATCGCCTTCGCTCTCTTTATTTCGACTGCATCGCGCTATAGACCAGTTGTTCTTTCAGCCCACCCATCTCACACGGTTGTTGTAGGGAAAATGAGCGAAGGGCCAAAAGGTTTATTTACTTCTTTTGCACTCAGACTGCCTCCAGGAATCTCAAGTCAAAAGGAGTTCTCCTGCGATCACCTCTCCTCTCCTGAACGGCAACCAGTGTATTTATCCGTTTCTCTGGTCACGGGATGACCACTGAAGTTTGCTGTTTCCACTTCTCTGTGTTTTTATCCACACTGGTCTTTCATAAACCAAAAGCAATCTTTGGTGTGTATGTATACAAGTGAACTAGACTGTTGTTTGTCATATAATATATGTGAGTATATATTATACTTTGAGAGCTGTTCGCAACGAAGTTTCATTTTAAGGTATGCCGATTAGATTACATTCAAAGTGACAAAGTTCTAATGTTCTGACACTGCCCCAGCCTCCTGGGAATCTACTCTCTGATCTCCTCACTCTTTGTCTTTTAATGGTAGCCTCTTTTTTGTTTCCCCTTCCTTGACTTTCATGCCGCCACTGCTTTTCCTTTTACCCGTCACCTCTTCTCAGGCTCTGATGTTCCCAGGGCCTGCACGCCTAGGGCATGATCCTAAGAGCTCACCAGTCCCAAATCACCCCGGTTTGTATCCCGTGCGTGGGGGTGCCACAGCAGTCTGTGAAAAAGTCCCATGGCACCTCAACGGTCCCTAAATGAGCCGGTCGAAAGTCGAGGCCTATCCAAGCGAGGAAGACGCAGCAGCGAGCCAGTAGCTAACCGGGAAAGCAACGATTTACCGAAGATTAGGAAAAAAAGGGAACAATGCTTTTTGTGCACAATGACGTTTTATTGTTTAGGAAAAACCAAACAAGGAGGGCAACCCTGTGACATCGGTCACACATCCCCTCCCACCCCACCCCGCGCTTTCACCTAGGATCAAGGAGATCGAGAAGCGCGGCCCGCAGAGCAGAGCGCCAGGAAAAAAGCCCCGCCACTCTATGCTGCTCTTAAGGAGACGATCGAGTTCATTTCAAAACGACCTTCCCAGTATGGCCGACTTCCTGTCCGTCGTCTGCGGCCGTCTCCTACTGCCTTCTTCTAAGTCGTCCCCCAACTTCCTTTCGCGCGGACATTTTCGGCACAATTAACTTCTTGTCCGTTCACCGTGGCTATCGTGTCTTCCCGCCCCCCCTCCATGCCTGAGAAGAACGACCTTTCTGTGGCGGGCTACTTCCCGCCCATTCTTTTAGTCTTCCCGCCCAGTTCCTCGCGCAGCGACTTTTTCGTCCCTCGGGGATTCGAAGTTTATTATTCCGAATCATTAGTAATTGAAACGCCTCATGATGAAGATTCATACGGTATTACGAAAGCTCGAACCCTCTCGTGAAGGGACAGAAAAGCAGGCACCGCAGTCTCATTTTTTAAAAATAACTTTTGGGGGTGGGAACGGTTTTTTGTCGGCCGCCTTTTTAAGGGAAACAGGAC
>NW_028262760.1:0-2243 GCF_049901715.1 Pseudonaja textilis | reverse complement strand
CTCAGTCCTTTTCAGGCAGTTTTCTCCATTTCTCAGTCAGGCCATTTCTCAGGCAGGCAGTTTTTCTAGCCATTTCTCAGTCTGTTTTTCAGGCCATTTTCAGGCAGTTTTTCTAGCCATTTCTCAGTCAGTTTTTCTAGCCATTTCTCAGTCAGTTTTTCTAGCCATTTCTCAGTCAGTTTTTCTAGCCATTTCTCAGTCAGTTTTTCTAGCCATTTCTCAGTCAGTTTTTCCAGCCATTTCTCATTTTTTTTGGCCTTTTCAGGCAGTTTTTCTAGCCATTTCTCAGGCAGTTTTTCGGGCCCTTTCAGGCAGTTTTTCTAGCCATTTCTCAGGCAGTTTTTCAGGCCATTTCTCAGTCAGTTTTTCCAGCCATTTCTCATTTTTTTGGCCTTTTCAGGCAGTTTTTCTAGCCATTTCTCAGGCAGTTTTTCGGGCCTTTTCAGGCAGTTCTTCCAGCCATTTCTCAGTTTTGGGGCCTTTTCAGGCACTTTTTCTAGCCATTTCTCAGTCAGTTTTTCTAGCCATTTCTCAGTCAGTTTTTCTAGCCATTTCTCAGCAGTTTTTTTTTCAGGCAGTTTTCTAGCCATTTCTCAGGCAGTTTTTCAGCCATTTCTCAGGCAGTTTTTCTAGCCATTTCTCAGGCAGTTTTTTGGGCCTTTTCAGGCAGTTTTTCCAGCCATTTCTCAGTTTTTGGGCCTTTTCAGGCAGTTTTTCTAGCCATTTCTCAGTTTTGGGGCCTTTTCAGTCAGTTTTTCTAGCCATTTCTCAGTCAGTTTTTTTGGGGCTTTTCAGGCATTTTTTCTAGCCATTTCTCAGTCTGTTATTCAGGCCTTTTCAGGCAGTTTTTCTAGCCATTTCTCAGTCTGTTATTCAGGCCATTTCAGTCAGTTTTTCTAGCCATTTCTCAGTCAGTTTTTCTAGCCATTTCTCAGTCAGTTTTTCTAGCCATTTCTCAGTCAGTTTTTCTAGCCATTTCTCAGTCAGTTTTTCTAGCAATTTCTCAGTCAGTTTTTCTAGCCATTTCTCAGTCAGTTTTTCTAGCCATTTCTCAGTCAGTTTTTCCAGCCATTTCTCATTTTTTTGGCCTTTTCAGGCAGTTTTTCTAGCCATTTCTCAGGCAGTTTTTCGGGCCCTTTCAGGCAGTTTTTCTAGCCATTTCTCAGGCAGTTTTTCAGGCTATTTCTCAGTCAGTTTTTCCAGCCATTTCTCATTTTTTTGGCCTTTTCAGGCAGTTTTTCTAGCCATTTCTCAGGCAGTTTTTCGGGCCCTTTCAGGCAGTTTTTCTAGCCATTTCTCAGGCAGTTTTTTGGGCCTTTTCAGGAAGTTTTTCCAGCCATTTTTCAGTCAGGTTTGGGGCCTTTTCAGGCAGTTTTTCCAGCCATTTCTCAGGAAGTTTTTCCAGCCATTTCTCAGGAAGTTTTTCTAGCCATTTCTCAGGAAGTTTTTCTAGCCATTTCTCAGGCAGTTTTTCTAGCCATTTCTCAGTCAGTTTTTCTAGCCATTTCTCAGTCAGTTTTTCTAGCCATTTCTCAGTCAGTTTTTCCAGCCATTTCTCAGTTTTTGGCCTTTTCAGGCAGTTTTTCTAGCCATTTCTCAGTCAGTTTTTCAGGCCATTTCTCAGCAGTTTTCTAGCCATTTCTCAGTCAGTTTTTCAGCCATTTCTCAGTTTTTGGCCTTTTCAGGCAGTTTTTCTAGCCATTTCTCAGTCAGTTTTTCGGGCCTTTTCAGGCAGTTTTTCTAGCCATTTCTCAGTCAGTTTTTCGGGCCTTTTCAGGCATTTTTTCTAGCCATTTCTCAGTCTGTTATTCAGGCCTTTTCAGGCAGTTTTTCTAGCCATTTCTCAGTCAGTTTTTCTAGCCATTTCTCAGTCAGTTTTTCTAGCCATTTCTCAGTCAGTTTTTCCAGCCATTTCTCATTTTTTTGGCCTTTTCAGGCAGTTTTTCTAGCCATTTCTCAGGCAGTTTTTCGGGCCCTTTCAGGCAGTTTTTCTAGCCATTTCTCAGGCAGTTTTTCAGGCCATTTCTCAGTCAGTTTTTCCAGCCATTTCTCAATTTTTTGGGCCTTTTCAGGCAGTTTTTCTAGCCATTTCTCAGGCAGTTTTTCTAGGCCATTTCTCAGGCAGTTTTTCTAGCCATTTCTCAGTCAGTTTTTCAGGCCTTTTCAGGCAGTTTTTCCTAGCCATTTCTCAGTCAGTTTTCAGGGCCTTTTCAGGCAGTTTTTCCAGCCATTTCTCAGTTTTT
>NW_028262759.1:0-2286 GCF_049901715.1 Pseudonaja textilis | reverse complement strand
ACAAATGGCTCTGCATGCCACCTGTGTTCACCATCAAGGCTATAGGTAGTCCTCGACTTACAACAGTTTGTTTAGTGACCATTCAAAGTTAGAGTGGCATTGAAAAAAGTGATTTATGACAAATTTTTACACTTACAATTATTGCAGTATCTCCATGGTCATGTTATCAAAATTTGGATATTTTTGCAACTGACTCATATTTATGATGGTTGTAGTGTCCTAGGGTCATGTGAACAGCTCCTGCGACCTTCTGACAAGCAAAGTCAATGGGGAAGCCAGATTCACTTAACAACCATGTTACTAACTTAACAACTGCAATGATTCACTTAACAATTGTGGCTAGAAAGGTCATAAAAATTCACTTAATGTCTCACTTAATAACATAATTTTTTTGTTCAATTGTGGTTGTAAGTCGAGGACTACCTACATATAAAATACTCAGTTATTCTTTCATTCCCAAGTGGCACCTGTTTAGTTTCACAGTAAAGCATTATCTCAACATATGATGATATACCAAAGGATATATCTACTCTCTATTGCACTGACTTGCAAATACCATAGACAAGGCGTACCAAACTACTAATGGAAAGAGTAACTCTTTCTTTTACTTGTTTATAAACGTATCTGATAGGTATTCCCACAGCTCTTAGTTAAATATGTACATTTCTTTCTTTAATCATTAATTAATAATTAATCTATAATAAAGAAACCTTAGATTGAGGCAAATATCAGAAGCTTAGCATTTCAGAGAAATATATTGTAGTGTAACATGAAGAAAAATAATACTTAAACGAATAATTCTAGGTATCACTTTTCTAGAAGTTATATATTTCTAATAAACGATTTGAATGCTAAATTTTATTGGGTGCATTTTGACAAAGTGCCATCATTGATGCCCCAAAGGAGAAAAGTCAAAAGCCTATATAAGGAGAATGCATGTGAAAACTATGGTCTGGAACCATCTGTACATTTTTGAATTACAGTTTCAATCATTACCTTCATTCCTTGTATTGACTGAGATTGTTGAAATAAAGTATGTCTGAAAAGCAATAGATTGTCAACTCTCAATGTTCCTGTTATAGGAGAGGAAAAAATAAATTGGAAAGCAGGGAGTAGAAATTAATTATGAGTATCAATCCCATGCCAAGTCATTTAGTGATGCAATTTAAAAAAATAAATAACAAGTGTTCTATATTTTGAACATCAGTTTTGGATAATAGGACAAATAGGTTCCTTAAAAAAAAGCTATCTTATTCTAATAATAGTCTAAACATTCCATTATATTTTTAGAAAATGCCTTGCAGTTTCACTAAACACATATAGTTGTATGCAAGAGGTTAGGCACCTCTGCTTAAATAGTACATTTCAGGGAAACTCTTAAGTACTGTTACAACCTCATCTTACTTCAAAATTAAACATTACCCCTTTCTGTAAATTTGAATTTGTGCGATTTATAGGTTGAGAATAAGACAATAGTAAATAGGATAGAAGTTTTATAAATTTGTATTAAATACTTTCATTACAAAAGTAAAGTGACATAATCCTGCATGAATAACAGTGCTGTGGAATGGGGCAGTTTATGGGATGGAGGGAGGCTGCTGACTTTCATGAACATGTAATTTAAAACAAGAATAATCCAAAGTATGTGCATCAAGAGCTTTCAGATTAATAAGAATACCATAGTGTGATTGTCTTCTTTTTTTAATGTATTCTTTTCATGATTTTGAATTTCTGCTTCGGAGCCTTCATAATATAATATGTTCTTCTTCATAATTGGATTTATACAGAATGATTCTCATGAATTTCGGTATATGACTGCCATTCTGCGTCATTGCTTATTAACTTTGGGCCCTACCGAAGATAAAACTGAAGAATTACACAGGTTAGTGAAGTTACAAATCCGGTTGTTCTTAAAATGATGTTCTAGTTCTCAGCTATTATATCTAAATAATAAATAAATGATGTAAGTTAGTGTTTTTCGTACGTAGTGGACACAGCTTTCCTAAGTTTTAATATTATGATTAATCTTACAGATCCTGAAATAATTCATCTCTTCTTAAAGTAGTCACTTAATTCTAGGGACTATACAAAATGAAAGTATGGCTGCCCATGCAAACTTTTGTTGAAAACTGAATTAATGTCATGAGAGCTTGCTTGCTTAATATTGTATAGCATGATTTATGTTTTACTCTAGTGGTAATATTATTATGATACAGACTTTTCCAATAACTTCCAAGATATCATTTTTTCCTAAACATTTTAGAAAAAAATTATCACTATTACAAT
>NW_028262758.1:0-2293 GCF_049901715.1 Pseudonaja textilis | reverse complement strand
ACATGGTTAGAGGACTATTAATTTTCACCATCATTTTCAGGAAAGAAGCTGCCCCAAATAGCAAGAAGTAAGCTATGTTCTTATGGAAGGCAGCCTGGAAAACACATTGGATTAATGTTTGGGGAATGACTATTTCTAACATCTCACAAAACTGCCTTGTGAATTCGGCTAAAAGGTAAAAATACCTGTAGGTATTCATTCACCACCAAAGAGCACATTTCTACACCTTCTCTTTAGTGGACAGAAACAGATGAGTTGGGATTTATTTAGTCTTAGTGGAAAGTGTCCATTTTTAACTATCCCTCAATGGACTGCTCCCATATGATGTGGAAATGGCTCAGCGGCCACACTTAGATCTTGGTGTTCCAATTAAATGTCCTTGTGGGGAGATGAAGAGCTCATTAATCACCATCTAGGAAAGCATGAAGTAACAAGAGAGGAAGTGCAATGCAGCAAAAAGCAAAACATACAGAACAAAAGGCCAAAGGAGAAGGATGAACATGCTACTGGGTGAACATAAGAAAAAGGGACCAACTTTCTCTGGGCTCCTAAAAGGACCACCTTTGCCTTAAAAGTAGACAAGTGGCTTGCATTAAACAAAAAGAATTGGAAGAAAACCAACAAGTCTTCCTAATCACTCAAGTCCTGCTGTTGCCCCCAAAATGGCTCCAGTGCACTTCATTTGAACACCGGGAAATTTTGAAAAAGTGCCTATCAATAACTGCCTTCTGTTGCAAAATTGTGCACAGATTGAAGTGTCCCGTCCCATCCCCCCCCACCCCCAAAATTTCAGGTTTCTGTCAAACTCTTCCAGAGGTTTACAAATTTAAAAAAGAACTGACTTTTACTTGCTTCTTCTCTATGAAATGCAGGAAAACAGGAAGATTCCTCACAGGCTACAACACTTTCTAGCAAATAACTCAATACAATCCTTAAAAATATTATCTATATATAGTACACACCCATGCACAAATATACATGCACATACACTCACAGCTACAGATACTATACAAACATAAACGCGTATTATAGATATCATACTCACTTGATAATTTCTACTTTTTTGTATTTTTCTTGTTTCCTTTCCATTTTAATTAAGGGGAAGCTAAATATACAGGTGTGGATATACATTTGTGCCTTTTAAGCAAATCTGGGGTTTTTTTGTAGTTACACTTGCACTTCTAAAAAAATGCACGAGCAAAATGCAGCATTCTGAGTACAGGATTTTTTTTGGTAGTGGGGAGGAACTGTTAGTTTTGTTTTCATTAATTTCTTGAATGGGAAGAAGGCGGGATGAAGGAAAGGGATAGGTCATGCAAGATCAACCTTGTAAAAAGATGGACCCAGGGATGTGTTCTTTGCTAGAACTGGTTGGATTATGCCATGAAATTTTCAGTACAGATGTTTATATGGAGGTTTCTCTACATGAAAATGCTGAGGATCACCCTGAAGCTGATGGTCTTCCCACCTCTTCATAATTTACATTAGCTACAGTACAAGTGTCAGGTGAAAAGAGAGCCTTAATAAAGCATACGTCATTCATACCCCTGTATAAGACCTCCCCAAAAGAGAAGTTCAATTTGCATAAAGCACCATTATTAAGGTCAACAGTGCATTAAGAGGTAGAAAACCAGAAATTAGACCCCCAAGGCATAAATAAAAGACAAGGCAAGTAGGTGTTGGAGTTGGTGTGGGAAACAGTTGCATGAGTTTTTTTTTTTTAAAAATATCCATTTCTAATCTACAGTGGTTTTATCCACCCAACAGGAAAAAGTAAAAAATAATTCAAGGGAAAAAAACACTATTTGGGTTTGGTATGTAACATTAAACCAATTGCATTGTAGCAGCTTTGAACTGGAATTGAGAAAGAAAAATAGTAGTCCTGATTAAAGAACCATGCAATAACCTTTGTATTATAATAAACAAAAGTTATAAATTGTGTTAAACGGTAAGTACACAGCTTAAACAATGGATTACAAATGAGCTCTGTAGCAAGTCAAACAAGCTACTGGAGACACTGCACATTTAATAGCTGGACCACACACCAAAAGCTCCCTTCACACAGGATAGGGCCTATACCGACATTTCTCTGTTCTGATTTTCCTTCCCTCCCATCTCCCCCTTCAGAAACCAAAAATAAAAAAGGTGCAGACACCATTTCCCCCTCCCCATCAAAAGGATGAGTATCCTTCTATCTTACATAACATACTTCACATGCACCACCACCCCAAAATGATTTTTTTTTAAATCCCCCCAGACAACCTTTTCTTATGGTTAGAAGACAGTTTCTTTC
>NW_028262757.1:0-86198 GCF_049901715.1 Pseudonaja textilis | reverse complement strand
CAATGAGAACACACACACACACAATCAGAATACAGCCAAGCCCCCACCCAATCAAGTCACACCCCAACTAGCAGTTAAAAGGAAGCAGCTGCAAGCTCACATCACTCTGAGAATAAACAGTCAAAAAGGAGAAAAGAGAATAGGTAAATATAAGAGAAAAAACCAGTCTGGTTACAATTACTAAATCGCAATAGAAGTTCAGTGAAGAAGAAAAAAAGTAAAAGTAAAAAACCAAGCCTCACTTTGACATTTCTCTTTAGAAAATCGCTGCTAAGTCAATTTTATCAAGTTTTGTCAAAAATCTTACAAGTTTCTTCTCATTCTAGAGTGTCTTAAGTCCCAAATATATATATATTTTTTTTAAGTCCTCACCAGCCGATACACTTTCTCTTTCTGCCTCTTCCTTCCGGAGCTGTCTTCAGCAGCTTAATGGCTGCCTCTCCACCGATGGTAAAAGGGCTTCTCCTGGATCAGCCAGGGACTTTGCGATGTCCCTGGGATCAGCAGAATGCGCCCCCTACTATCACCGTTTCAACGAGACCGTTTAGGTCCATCAGGACCGACCAGGGCCCAGAGATTGCAGCTGTATCATGGTGACGTGGCTCTGCCTTCTCCCTAAATCGCAGCACTATTATAGAAGGCATTATATACGGGGGTCTCTATGGTTGAACTGGGAGAAAATTAAGAGACAATGCTATTTGAAAATCCCAGTTTGGTTATCAACTATTGAAGCTTTTTCTTATCCTATAACATACAAGAAGGAACAAGCAGTTAGATATATGAGGAAAAAATTGGATGAAAAGGGTGAACTTAAAATGATGCAAAATCTAGAAGAACAAGGTATAAAGATGAATTGGTTTTCATATGCGCAAATACACTCAAGGTATCTTAAAGATTCTAAAACAGGGATTTTATCATAAATTGACTGATCTAGACAGGATTTTGACAGGTACTGATGAAAAAGTGATTTAAAAATTATATAGTTATTTGCTGGAAATTAAATTAGAGGAGGAACAAGTTAAAGAAACAATGATTGCTTGGGGGAAGAATTTTGGATATGGGATTGATTTAGAGAAATGGCAAAAATTGTGGTCTCAAAATTATAAAATGACAATGTCAACAGCATATAAAGAAAATTTGTATAAGATGTTTTACAGGTGGCACTTTCCCCCGACAAGAATAGCAAGAATGTTCAAGAAATGTCATCAGATACCTGGCTCATATTACCATATGTGGTGGACTTGTGAGGACGCTAGAAAATATTGGACTAGAATTTGCATATGGTTGGAAAAAATGACAAAGAAACATACAGATTTGTAACCAGAGATTTTTTTATTGGGAATCTTACCTGATACATATAATGAAAATTTGAAGTATTTGATTGTAAATGTATTAACAGCGGCTAGGATTGTATTTGCTAAAAATTGGAAGAGTGAGAAAATACCATCAGAGGAAGAAATTATCAAGAAAATATTGGAATGTGTTGAAATGAGTAGATTGACATTTGAAATTAGAGAACAAGAAGATAAACAATTCTATGAAGTTTGCGACCTTTTCTATCAATGGTTAGATAATAAAATATAATAATAGAATATTTAGAAACTTAGGAAATAATGAATATATACTTTTTTTTTCTTTGATAGTATCTTTATAAAATTTTATTAAGGTAGACTTGGTATGACTATGATTTGCTATAAAGTAAATTAAGTAAACTATAGTTATCTCGTTAAAGTATGAATTAATAAAATTATAGTCAAATGATTGTTTAATAATGATATCAGGCTATATAATTGTTGATTGATAATATGAGCTATTTTGTAACACAACTACAATGGAGACTATGAAATGGGTGCACAAAAAAAAGTGGTAAACCAACCAATACACTGTCTGTAAATTCATGAAGGATGATGATGCTTTATGTTTTATGTCTTATGTGTTTTTGTTCGTTGTTAAAAATAATAAAACTTTTTCAAAAAAGAAAAAAAGATATATCCAGGAATTTATAGACAAATCTGCCTGACATTAACACCCGGTAACATCTTGGAAAACATATCCAGGCAATCAATCTGTGAACACCTAGAAGCAAACAAAGTTATAACCAGTAACCAACATGGGTTGATCAAAAACAAATCATGCTAAACTAACATTTCATTCTTTGACAAAGTGACTAAATTAGTGGACCGGCTGAAAGGCTGTGGACATAGTATACTTAGTTTTCAGTAAAGCGTTTGATCACAACCTTCGGTAAAGCACTAGATCACAACCTAGTTCTTGGCAAGCTAGAGAAATGTGGGATAGCCAGCCACCACAAAATGGGTTTCTAACTGGCTGACAAATTATACTCAAGGTGTCGTCCTCAATGGAACTACACCCACGTGGAGGGAAGTAAACAGTGGCGCAGTGTCCCTGAGTGAGGGGATGGCATGGTTGAAGCAGGGGTGGGAAAATACAAAGTGGGCTTTAATAGACATGGCGAAGATTTATAAAACGCAAGCCAACGAACCCTGGTCTCTTCCCCCCCCCTCCTTTCCAGGTTAGTAGCAAAGTGTGCTTGTCAACAAAGTATCTGAAACTAAAGCTGCCAAGTAAAAAAATCTGGGTCATAGGGAGGTTCTTGATAGTGAAAGTAATAAACCCTGTCACTGTTCAGCTGAGAGTCCCATGCTTGTTAGGGAAAGTGCATCCGGTTTTTCATAGCAGCCTGTCAAATCTTTCAGTAGGCTTCCAGCCAAGGATGGTAGACCAGAAGTCCCAAAGCCTGTTGTAATACAGGGGGAGACACATTATGAAGTAAACAAGATTTTTGCAAGGCCAGGCATCAAGATTGACCCAAAGGCACTAAAAACAGAGCTAAGTAGCGTCACGTTTCAGTGTTTGACCTGATTCAGTTGCAAAGATCCGGTGCTAGGAGTCGAAAACGACCTGCTGCCATATAATCAGTGAAAAAAATCTTCCAAACGCCTTGGTGGTGATTGGACAGGCGTATTTTTCCACCTCCTGTTGCTAGATGGCGGTCAAGCAACATCTGTGCCTAGAAAGGCATCGACACCGCGCTTGCGCTTAAAAAAGGAGTTTTTTTTTTTAAACCATTGAATACTGCATTGCTAGAAAAGAGGGAGAAGCGTAGGGGAACTTCCTGTTCCGGATGAATCATGGGAGGAAGTTGGTGCGCAGAGCGGCTTCGGTGCTCTTCCCAAGATGGAAGCAGCAGCTGAAAGGTGAGTTGGGGGCAGCAGATGGGAGGAGAGTCCGGGAGCAAGTCGGGCTGTTCGGTTCCCTCCACGGCCTGGAAGCAGAGAAGCAACTGGGCTGAAGCGCGTCAGCTGCAGGTTCCTTCCCTCCCCTGATCGGAGCCCGCTGGGGCTGCAGGCTGTGAAACTGGTGGCTGCAATTCTCTGCGGGGGGGAAGATTTAAAAAGCCTCTTTCAAGCGAAGGTGGATCCTTTGGAAATGGCTCCCCTCCAGAGGTTGTTCAGGGTCTCCTGCTTGAGCAGCAGTTGGATTAGAAGACCCTTCCAATTCTGTTATTCTGTTCTGTTGCAGTTATTTTTATAAGTAAAACTATAGAAATGAAAGAATGTGCACTTTTTTTCACTGGATTGTATTTGAAAACAACTGTTTGCTGTGGTAAGAATTTGTGATTGGCTCAGTCAACAAGTGAATTTCATCATTGAATGGATATTTGAACTTGGATCTGGTCTTCCATGGGTCAAAAGAATCATGATTGAAGTTAGAGCTTATTGTGGCATGTTTGCTTTGTCATTCTAACAAACCTTTTTTTTCTTTTTTTCTCATCTTCTGCAACCAGTTTATGCACAATTAAACATACCTTTTTATTTGAATCTTATAGACAAAGAGGATGGCAATAAGAGCACTCTGGACAATGAATAACAAGCAACATTGAAAAGGAAAACAAATCAGTCCAGAAATCAAAATATTTTCCATTTCCTTCAGAAAGCCACATAATCCTTCCTAGGCAGGTGAGAGAAAATCAAGAGAAGATTTTTACCTGGGAAAAATAGAGTATGCAAAACTCAAGCATACATTACATGAAAAATCAAGGGCAATTATTTTTCCATTCAGCAAAAGAGGGAAGTCAGTGAGGAGGAAAAGATCAATTGGATAGCCATGTAGGGCAGACAGGCCCCACTCCATGAGGAAGAAAATCACCACTAAATGAAAGCACAGACAAGGGATCGTCTAGATTTTTGACCTCCTGAACAATATGAGTTGTGGAAAAGTTCCATAGTCGTGCCTGTTGTAGGAAAAATTCAACTTGAAATCACAGCTGATTATGCCTGAAAAGATCCAAACTGGAGAAAAATCTTACATATACTCTGAATGTGGCAAAACCTTTGATCAGAACAACTCTGTTTTGTTTCATTGAAGGAACCACACAGGAAAGAAGCCCTTCAGGTGCTCCCAATACAGTAAATGCTTTTGTGATCATGGCAATATGGTGATACACCAAAGGACTCGTACCAGGGGGAAACGGTTTGAATGTCCTGATTGTGGGAAAGGTTTCAGTGATAATTCCAGCCTGGTGATACACCAGAGGACTCACACAGGAGAGAAACCCTTTGCATGTCCTGATTGTGGGAAATGTTTCAATAGAAATTCCAACCTCATTAGTCACCAGAGAATTCATACAGGGGAGAAACCCTGTAAATGTCTTGAGTGTGGGAATAGTTTCAGTCGGAATTCTCATCTTATTGCACACCAGAGAACTCACACAGGAGAGAAACCGTTTGAATGCCCTGTTTGTGGGAACAGTTTCAGTAAGAATTCCAGCCTGGTGATACACCAGAGAACTCACACAGGCGAGAAACCCTTTGCATGTCCTGATTGTGAGAAAAGTTTCAGTACCAATTCCAGCCTGGTTAGACACCAGAGGACTCATACAGGAGAGAAACCCTTTGAATGTCCTGATTGTGAGAAAAGTTTCAGTACAAATTCTAGCCTGGTGATACACCAGAGGACTCACACAGGAGAGAAACCCTTTGAATGTCCTGATTGTGGTAAAAGTTTCAGTAACAGTTCCAATCTGGTGACACACCAGAAGACTCACACAGGAGAGAAACCATTTGAATGTCCTGATTGTGGGAAAAGTTTCATTAGAAATTCCAACCTCATTAGCCACCAGAGAATTCATACAGGAGAGAAACCCTTTGAATGTTCTGAGTGTGGAAAATGTTTCTCTCAGAGTTCCCAGCTCCTGATACATCACAGGACTCATACAGGAGAGAAACCCTTTAAATGTCCTGACTGTGGGAAAGGTTTCTGTCAGAATTCCAGGCTGATACAACACCGGAGGATTCACACAGGAGAGAAACCCTGTGAATGTCCTGATTGTGGGAAAAGCTTCAGTAACAATTCCAGGCTGGTGACACACCAGAGGGTTCACACAGGAGAGAAACCTTATGAGTGTCCAGACTGTGGGAAAGATCTCAGTAGTAGGTTTAACCTTATAAATCATGTGCTTATACACATAGGGGAGAAACCATTTGAGTGCCCTGAGTGTGATCGGTGCTTCAGGAAACATTCCAGCCTTATCGCACACAAGAAAATCCACATGCAGCCCAAAGTGATGAGTATAGAGAAGGCTTGAATTTATTTTCTAATGTCCCTTTATAAGTCTAGCTGAGAAACTGGCTACCATATTTTTCACACTACAAGATGGTCCGAGCTATAAGACGCACATTAGTTTTAGAGGAGGAAAATAAGAAAAAAAAAATCTGCCTCTACATCCCAGCATCCATCCTGTATTTATCTGGCTAGCGTCCTTGCAGAAAACAGCCTGGTCAACTTCAGCACCTTATCACAGCCCCAACACGTGGCTCATCAGGGCTCCTCGTGCCCACCAATCTTCAACTGAGCTGAGCTGCTGCCGCCACCAGGAAACACTGACGCCTTTGCTGCCGAGCAGCTGATTAATGATTGGATCAGCCTCCCGGAATAGTGCTGATCAGCTGTTCTAGGTAGCAGGGATTGCCACTGCTGCCTATTGCCACTGATAGCTGCGGCCTGTTTATCACCAGTCATTTGCTACCGCCCATCGTTAGCAAATGGGCAGCGGTGATAAGGCAGTGGTGATTGGCGGTGAATGGGCAGGTGGCGGTAAGTGGCGGTGATGCACGCCGCCTAGAACAGGTGATCGGCAGTATTCTGGGAGACCAGTTCAACCGCCAATCAGCTGCTTGGTAGCAAAAGCTTCACTGTCCCCTGGCGGCAGCACATCAACCCCCCTTCCCCCGCCGCAATATTTACTCTATAAGGTGCACAGACATTTCCACCCACTTTCAGAGGGAGGAAGTGCGGGTTACAATGCAAAAAATATGGTAATTTGATTACAAAGAATTTACCTGATTTTTTTTTTTTAGGCAAATGTGTCATGGGAAGGAGGAAAGAAAAAATTGCAACATATTAGTTTGATAGCCTTTAGCGCCTTCAGCGTAAAATGTTGCTGAATATTTATGCAGAAATTGTGCAATTATGTAAAACAGTTTGGGGAATGTTCTTTGTATTTTTATCATGGTAGATGATAGAAATGCCACATACAGAGTCCCAGCCTTTTTCTTCCTTGCCTGCTCCATGATTTTCAGCCCCAGAATTCTCCAGCCAACATCTCTTGGGGACAGGAGCACTCAGACTATAGTTAGAGATTGTGGCTCCTCATATAAGGAGAAAGCGACAGAAGAAGCAGAAGGGTTTCAAAGTTTATCTTTTCTTAACTGTTCCAGGAATTCATTGCACCAAGCATGTCTGTTCAGATTGTGTCAAGAATGAGGCACAGGTGGAAAAAGCCACATGAATGGCAAAAATATTGGGGGGGGGAGGTGTTTGGGCAGTGACAAAACTTCAGTAAAATTTCAGGTGTGAAGACTGTTGTGCCTTGCAGGTGGCCTTCATGGAGAAGAGCTGTAGGAATATTAAGTTGAGGAGAAAAAGAATTGTGGTTTTGTGCACGTGATCTTCAGGTTTATTCGCAACTCCTGCTGTGATCCTCCTTCATTTGCAGGTGCCTCCTTGTTAGCCTTTGATGGCTGGGGGTTAAGAGCAGCACCAAGGGACTGACATCTCCGGTGGGGAGATGTGAGAAAAAAAAATGTGCAGCAGACATTTCATTTCTAAAAGAGCATTTTCGGAAGAATCATGAATAGCCTCTGAGATAGAAAAAGAAAGGAAAGTGTCAGCATTTCTGTAAACATTGGGACAAGGTAACTAACTCTCTTCCCCATCACATGGGAGATGTTTCCTGTTCTTTCACTTCTCTCCCAAGGCTCCTTCATGTTTTTCAAAAATTCCTTCAAATAAAGAGAGACACATTATTTGTAGCAGCGAAGGTGACATTTGAGCTATGGAGACAAACGATCCTGATGTTGCTGGGATTAGAAGACACCAAAGAATTCCAAGATTGTTCATCGCACCAACACGATTCAAAAAGACAGGTTACAATTTAGTTTTAGTAGGTCGCATTGCATGCGATCCCTTTGCAAAGGACACTCAGTGACCGGGAGCAGATCAGGACTGGCATGTAGAGAAACCAAGAGGTTCTCTTGGTCAGAGTCTCAATCTCCAAGTGACTTTAAACTTGATGTGCAAAATTTCTAAATTTTTAAAATAGTAAAATTATATTTGATCTATTTTTCTTTCTTTCCTTGGTGTCATATTTCAGTGCACATCTTTATCGTGTCTCATTACAATTAGAAGTTGGGAGCCCTTGCAACGATCCCAAAGCCTCTGAATCTCTTACAGGTCTATATAAAAATATCAGATAAAATTAAATAAAGCCAACCTAACAGTCAGAGGGGATGGTATACAGCAGAGCTGGCCCACGGGTCAGATGCATCACATGCGGGCCACGCCCATGCCCTGTTTAGTGAAGACGGAAAAAAAATACGATCCCTATGCAGAAAGGAACTCAGCAACCCAGGAGCAGGTCAGGACTGGCGTGTGGAGGATCCAAGGGGCTCTTTTGGCCCGAGTCTCAAGATCCTACTTACTTTCCATTTAAACATGTGACATTTCTAAATTTTAAAGTAGTCAATTTATATTTAATCATTTTTCCTTTCTCTCTCCTTGGTTAGAGCAGGGGTCCCCAACCACCGGGCCCTGGACCGGTACTGGTCCGTGGAACATTTTCTACAGGGCCGCCGGTTTGCTGGGCGCCGCCATCTTGTTTTGATGAGAAAGTGCTTCCGGTAAGCTTTTCCGGTTGGAAAGCTGCGTTTGGGTCCTGAAGGAATCCTCGTGCCTTAGTTTCATTGAGGGGGGTGGTTGGCTTCGAACAAAACTAAGGTGAGCGGATTCTTTCAGCACCCAAGGCAAGGCAAGCCAAGCGGCTGTCCCAAAGCCCATCGACAAAGGTACAAAGGAGGAGTTGAAGGTGGCGGGGAGAAGCGGGGGACAGCTGGCTGGTTGGTCGTTCGGCTCGCCTTGCCATGCGTGCTGATGCCGGTACCGGGCTGCGGATCATTTTGTGATGCCATGACACAAAAAAGGTTGGGGGCCACTGTGTTAGAGCATATGTATATTACGTCTCATCTTATGGTTAGGAGTTGCAGTGTCGCACAGTCATGGAATCACCATTTGGAACCTTCACAATTGGCTTCCACAGGGATGGGATTCAATTTTTTTTAACAACTGGTTCTGCGTGCATGGCTAGGTGGGTGTGGCTTTTTTGCAGCAAACCTCCCCCCCCCATTTTGTGGGCCTTCTGGGCCTCAGAGAAGCTTCCGGGGGCGGGGGCGCATTTCGCTCCCAGAAGGCTTCCTTGGGGCTCAGGAAGAAAAAAAAATGGAGGCTGGAGGGAGTGCACAGTACTCCCCCTGCTCCATTTTGGGGCTTTCTGGGCTTCAGGAAAGCCTCCTGGGGGTGGGGGGGCTGTTTTGCTCCCGGAAGACTTCCATGGGGCTCAGGAAGGAACAAAACGGAGCGGGGGGGGGAGAGCCTGGGTGAAGCAGTAAGACAGTAAGGAATTCTGGAACAGCTGATCGTCAGGAGGAGGAAAAATACCTTATGGAGTGACAGGGCAGGGAAGAAGCCGTGAGCGATGTCAGGCATGCGTCTGATATTGCGCATGCACGATAAGGACTGACGGGGAGGGAGGGGCAGGTGGAGAGGGGCTGGGCCAGCCAGGGGTGCGATTTGCCAGATCTCTGAACTGCGTAGAATCAAAACCTGTTCTATAGAACTGGTTCAAACCAGTAGAACCCCAACCCTGGGCTTCCAACAAACACAACTGACAGGAAGTTGCAAGTCAGTCATGGTACATTGCACTGAACAGAACACAGTGATTCACTTAATGACCACAGCTAGAACAGACGTTCTAAGTTGGTATGGTAAAGGGAGGACATATTATATAACTACACTAATCAGGAATGGACTTGTTGATACCAATGGCTGTTGTTAAGTGAGGACTATATTAATCAGGATGTAATCAGGGTGGCTGTGCACAGTATTTCTTGCCTTTTTTCTTACAGGTAGTCCTCAACTTAAAATAGTTCATTTAGTGACCACTCAATAGCTCTGAAACGTGACATGACTCTTGCATTGAGGTCTACCTGTATTTACATAAAGTATCAGAGTTGGAAGGGACCTTAGAGGTCTTCTAGTGACTAAAGACACTTTTCAATCCCCAGAAGACAGCCAGAAAGACTATGGGGGAGGGTGGAAATTCATTGTAAGATTTCGTTCTTGCCTCACTTATGTTGTAATTAGTTAAATGGATTCACGGGGGAATGCCATTTGGGAGTTTTTGGCACAGCAAGTTCTGAACACCTTGGACTTCTGTCTAGTGAGAGGGAAGTTTGTCCAGGATACTTGTGTAGCTGCATACACACATACCACCCAGAATCAGACTGAGGCTATCCCCTTCACCTACCTCCACACAAAGCTCCTCCTAGGTTTTTGCTTTGTGGCAACTAAGGACCAAGCAGTCATATCTCCCTGCTAATTCCATGGGAGAGGGGGCATGCCCCTCAGGCAACCCCTGGAAATGGGCAACCTGCAGTTATTTAATAATGCAAAACCATGGCTGTGAGGAATTTTGGGGCTTGTGCTTTCTTCAAACCTGACTGGAAGCTCACAGAAAGTGACATCAAACACCTGAAAATTGGCATAGAAAATTGGATACTGTACATTTCTTTTACAGAACTTTTGCCCTGGCTGCCTGGCAACATAGGTTGAAATCTCTCCTTTTGGGAGCCAAGGGATACTTTACTAATGCCTCTATCAATGCCTTCCCCTTTGCATCCATAGTCTGATGAATTTTAATCTTTTGCCAGAAAAATGTGTGTGTCACCCACCCATATTTTGGCAAAAAAGGGGGGCTATTGTAGAAAGTTAGCACCCACCCCTCTCCTAGAAGAAGGAAATATTTTGAGAAATATTAAAAAGGCAGAATATTATATTTCCCTGGAGGGAGAAAGCAGCCCCCACCTTCCTTAATAGCCCAGAGCAGATGTCAGCACTTAAGACATAGCTCTATTCATAAGCAAATACCCTCACCCAAGAGGTAGGATTAGCCCTCAGTCACAATAGGAATTGCCAAATACCCCTTCATTGCATCACCATCAAACTTCAACTAAGCTTACCTCAGATAAACTCCTAGGATTTGTACGTGGCCTCGTGGAAGTCTGACAACAGCCAACAGAATAAAGGTTCTTCGACAGAAACCGCAAGTTCAAGTGCAAAGCTCAAGAGAAGGTACGAACTCCATGTGGTCAGCTACCCAGAACCACATGTGCTTGGTTCTGCTTCATTTGTCAGGGTTCCAAGTAACAAACCCAACTTAATCAAAACTCTTGAGGCCGGGGATTTCCTCAAAGTATGAATTTATTAGGCAGATCATATTGGAACAGCTGGTGAAAACCAACTCTGAAAGACCTGAGGTTATCCCCACCCAAATCAAACCCAAAGTTCTCCCCCACCCCAGTCCACACGTCCATCACATCAGGTATCCGCGTGTGCACTTTTGGCACATGGCGACAAAAAAGTTAGCCATCACTGACCTATGTCATTGTTTTTTCTTTCTAAGTGCAAAACTTTACACTCCTGTTGAAGTCTGCCAAGAACTAGGTTGCGATCTAGTGCTTTACCGAAGGTTGTGATCAAATACTTTACTGAAAACTAAGTATACTATGTCCACAGCCTTTCAGCTGGTCCACTAATTTAGTCACTTTGTCAAAGAATGAAATGTTAGTTTAGCATGATTTGTTTTTGATCAACCCATGTTGGTTACTGGTTATAACTTTGTTTGCTTCTAGGTGTTCACAGATTGATTGCCTGGATATGTTTTCCAAGATGTTACTGGGTATTAATGTCAGGCAGATTTGTCTATAAATTCCTGGATATATCTTTTTTGAGGATGGGAACAACATCCGCTCTTTTCCAGTCCTCAGTTACAGATTGTCCTGAACTTACAACCATAACTCAGTCCAAAAGTTATGTTGTTAAAGTGAGAAATGTGTTAAGTGAGCCTTGCCCCATTTTACGATTTTTCTTGCCACATTTGTTAAGTGAATCATTGCAGTTATTAAATTAGTAACACCAGGGTTGGGCTTCAAAAATAGCAACAGATTTTCTGCCCAGTTGCTGGGTGGGCATAGCCATGGTGGACGCGGCCTAGTCAGCCTCCTGAACCACGGTGGGAGGGGCATTTTTGCTCTCCCCAGACTCCAGAGGCTTTCCTCAAGCCTTCGGGAGGGCGAAAATGACCTCCTCAGTCTCTCGAGGCTCTCTGGAAGCCAGAAACGGGCCCATTTCTGGCTTTCCCAATCTTCCAGGAGGCCCATTTTTTGCCCTCCCCAAGCCTCCGCACATGCCCTGCACTTACCTGCATCTAAAACAAGCTACATGGGGACTCCGGGGAGGGGAGGGGCAGGGTGGGCAGGGCCAGCCAGGAGTGGGATTTGGGGGTTCTCTGAACTGCACAGAATCTTAGCTACGGGCTCTCCCGAACCCCTGCGAAGCCCCAGCAGCCCCCTCCTGAGTAAGACTGTTGTTAAGGGAATGTGGTTTCCCCATTGACTTTGCCACTCAGCAGGTCACAAAAGGGAATGACATGACTGTGACACTGGATCCATTATAAGTCAGTTGTCAAGCATCTGAACATAAATGACACAACCATGGGGGATGCTACAACGGTCG
Source organism: Pseudonaja textilis (assembly GCF_049901715.1). Lineage (NCBI taxonomy): Eukaryota > Metazoa > Chordata > Lepidosauria > Squamata > Elapidae > Pseudonaja > Pseudonaja textilis. The sequence continues at coordinate 74,048 of NW_028262757.1, read as the reverse complement.
TGTGTGAAAAATGATCATAACTCTCTTTTTCTAGTATCATTGTAACGTCGGTCACTAAATGGACTCTTGTAAGTTGAGGTCTACCTAAAGTACTCCCGTGTTCCAAGGACTTTGAAACGTATCTTCATCTGGTTCTGAAATCACCTTTGCTGGTTCCTTCAGAACTCTGGGATGTAGCCTGTCCAAACCCAGTGATTTGAATTGGTCTAGAGCTGACAGCTGTGCTCTTACTTAATTTTTCATATTCTAATTTGCATTCCTAACCTGTCAGTTGCAGTTCTGTTTTGATAAGTTGATTCATGTTTTTTTTAATCAGTGAAAAAACATGCAAATTATCTTCTTTATAACCTAATCCCTGTTCTTATACTCCTGTGAATTAAGGAGGTGTCTCTCTGAACCTCTTTGGAATAGGATTCAAATGCTGCGGACTTCTTACACTCCTGAGTTCTTAGGTGTATCACCACTCTGGAATTCCAACAGAAACTATATCCAAAATGGGACACTCATACAGTTTCTCTCCTGTGTTGAGTTCTCTGATGTCTCACCAGCCTGCAATTATCATAGAAACTTTTCCCACAGTCAGGACATTCAAAGGGTTTCTCTCCTGTGTGAATCCTCTGGTGTTTCACCAGGCTGGAATTCTCACTGAACCTTTTCCCAGTCAAGACATTCAAAGGGCTTCTCTCCTGTGTGAATACGCTGATGTCTCACCAGGTTGGAATTCGCACTGAAACTTTTCCTACAGTCAGGACATTCAAAGGGTTTCTCTCTTGTGTGAATCCTCTGGTGTCTCACCAGATTGGAATTCTCATTGAAACTTTTCCCACAGTCAGGACATTGAAAGGGCTTCTCTCCTATGTGAGTCCTCTGGTATGTCACCAGGCTGAAATTTGTACTGAAACTTTTCCCGCAGTCAGGACATTCAAAGGTTTTTTCTCCTGTGTGAGTCCTCTGGTGTCTCACCAGGTTGGAACTCTGACGGAAACTTTTCCCGCAGTCAGGACATTCAAAGGGCTTCTCTCCTGTGTGAATCCTCTGGTGTGTCACCAGGCTGGAATTTGTACTGAAACTTTTCCCGCAGTCAGGACATTCAAAGGGCTTCTCTCCTGTGTGAGTCCTCTGGTGTCTCACCAGGCTGGAATTCTCACTGAAACTTTTCCCACAGTCAGGACATTCAAAGGGCTTCTCTCCTGTGTGAATCCTCTGGTGTGTCACCAGGCTGGAATTTGTACAAACTTTTCCCACAGTCAGGACATTCAAAGGGTTTCTCTCCTGTGTGAATCCTCTGGTGTCTCACCAGGCTGGAATTTGTACTGAAACTTTTCCACAGTCAGGACATTCAAAGGGCTTCTCTCCTGTGTGAATCCTCTGGTGTCCACCAGGCTGGAATTATCATAGAAACTTTTCCACAATCAGGACATTTAAAGGGTTTATATCCTGTGTGAATCCTCTGGTGTTCACCAGGATGGAATTTGTACTGAAACTTTTCCTGCAGTCAGTACATTCAAAGGGCTTCTCTCCTGTGTGAATCCTCTGGTGTCCCACCAGGCTGGAATTATCACTGAAACTTTTCCCGCAGTCAGGACATTCAAAGGGTTTCTCTCCTGTGTGAATCCTCTGGTGTGTCACCAGGCTGGAATTCTCACTGAAACTTTTCCCGCAGTCAGGACATTCAAAGGGCTTCTCTCCTGTGTGAATCCTCTGGTGTGTCACCAGGCTGGAATTTCACTGAAACTTTTCCGCAGTCAGGACATTCAAAGGGCTTCTCTCCTGTGTGAATCCTCTGGTGTGTCACCAGGCTGGAATTTGTACTGAAACTTTTCCCGCAGTCAGGACATTCAAAGGGCTTCTCTCCTGTGTGAATCCTCTGGTGTTTCACCAGGCTGGAATTATCACTGAAACTTTTCCCGCAGTCAGGACATTCAAAGGGCTTCTCTCCTGTGTGAATCCTCTGGTGTGTCACCAGGCTGGAATTTGTACTGAAACTTTTCCCGCAGTCAGGACATTCAAAGGGCTTCTCTCCTGTGTGAATCCTCTGGTGTGTCACCAGGCTGGAATTTGTACTGAAACTTTTCCGCAGTCAGGACATTCAAAGGGCTTCTCTCCTGTGTGAATCCTCTGGTGTTCACCAGGCTGGAATTTCTACTGAAACTTTTCCCACAGTCAGGACATTCAAAGGGCTTCTCTCCTGTGTGAATCCTCTGGTGTTCACCAGGCTGGAATTTACTGAAACTTTTCCCACAGTCAGGACATTCAAAGGGCTTCTCTCCTGTGTGAATCCTCTGATGTGTCACCAGGCTGGAATTTGACTGAAACTTTTCCCACAGTCAGGACATTCAAAGGGCTTCTCTCCTGTGTGAATCCTCTGGTGTCACCAGGCTGGAATTTCACTGAAACTTTTCCACAGTCCATCAGGACATTCAAAGGGCTTCTCTCCTGTGTGAATCCTCTGGTGTCTCACCAGGCTGGAATTATCATAGAAACTTTTCCCACAGTCAGGACATTCAAAGGGCTTCTCTCCTGTGTGAATCCTCTGGTGTCTCACCAGGCTGGAATTCGCACTGAAACTTTTCCCACAATCAGGACATTTAAAGGGTTTATATCCTGTGTGAATCCTCTGGTGTCTCACCAGGCTGGAATTCTGACTGAAACTTTTCCCACAGTCAGGACATTCAAAGGGTTTCTCTCCTGTGTGAATCCTCTGGTGTGTCACCAGGCTGGAATTCTCACCAAAACTTTTCCCACAATCAGGACATTCAAAGGGCTTCTCTCCTGTGTGAATCCTCTGGTGTGTCACCAGGCTGGAATTTGTACTGAAACTTTTCCCGCAGTCAGGACATTCAAAGGGCTTCTCTCCTGTGTGAATCCTCTGGTGTGTCACCAGGCTGGAACTCTGAGGAACTTTCCCACAATCAGGACATTCAAAGGGCTTCTCTCCTGTGTGAATCCTCTGGTGTGTCACCAGGCTGGAATTTGTACTGAAACTTTTCCCGCAGTCAGGACATTCAAAGGGCTTCTCTCCTGTGTGAATCCTCTGATGTGTCACCAGGTGGGAATTTGTACTGAAACTTTTCCTGCAGTCAGGACATTGAAAGGGCTTCTCTCCTGTGTGAATCCTCTGGTGTGTCATCAGGCTGGAACTCTGACAGAAACTTTTCCCACATACAGGACATTCAAAGGGCTTCTCTCCTGGGCGAATCCTCTCGTGTGTCATCAGGCTGGAAATATCACTGAAACTTTTCCCACAGTCAGGACATTCAAAGGGCTTCTCTCCTGTGTGAATCCTCTGGTGTGTCACCAGATAGGAACTCTGACGGAATCTCCGTCAATCTCCATTGACTTTTCATGTAACGTATGCTTGATTTTCACACATTACTTTTCCCAGCTAGAAATCTCTTCTTCATTTTCTCTCGTTTCTGTCTCACCTGCTGAGGAAGGTGAAGAATTGTGTGGTGCTCTGAAGGAAATGGAAAATATTTTGATTTCTGGACTGACTTGCTTTGCTATTCAATGTTGCTTGTTATTCTGGGTTGTGCAGAGTGTTCTTATTGCCATCCTCTTTGTCTATTAGATTGAAATAAAAGGGTATCTTTAATGGTTGCAGAAGATGAGAAAAAAAGAAAAACATTTACATTACAATGAAAAATGATGAAATTCACTTGTTGACTGGGTCAATCATAAATTCTTAGCAGTGCAAATGATTGTTTTCCAATACAGTCAAGTGAAAAAGAAAGTACCCTCTCTTTCATTTCTATGGTTTTACTTATCAGGGTATTATAAATATCATTGCAACAGAACAGAATAGAATAATAGAATTGGAAGGGACCTTGGAGAAGATCTTCTAATGCAGCCCCTAGTCAAGCAGGAGACCCTATACCATTTCAGAGAAGTGGCTGTCCAATCTTTTCTGAAAAGCCTCAAATGGTGAGATTGGTTGGCACAGTGGCCGGAACGGCTAAAAAATAGCGGAGCTCCGCCGAGCTCTGTGAAAACCAGCCGGTATCTGCTTGCTGGGAGACCCTACAGAGTCAAAGCTGCCCTGGAGAGGTAGTGAAGGAAGAAGAGGTGCTTCATTGGTCACGAGGAAACCACAATTTCCTCATTAGGGCCGAAGAAAGCTCTCCCAAATGGCAGCAGGGATGACGGCCATTTTGGCAAGTCGCAAGCTGTGACAACTGGGACAATAAGAATTATGCTGGAGTGGTTTATAGACAGAAGATTGAAACTGGGTGAGATACCTTCCAACTTTTATTCTAAAGATAAAATAATTTGAAAAAATAATCTCCAAATATTAAGAAAGCAGCTACTGGATACATGGAGAAAGATTAAAGACTCAGCTGTGAAAGACATATCTAATGGAAGCTTTAAAACAGAGAAAGTCTGGAAAAGATTTAACGTCTTGAAAAGTGATTATTGAGAGAAACTGGTTTTCTTATTTTTATTTTTAACCCCTCCCCACCATCTGTTGACAATCAGCTGTTTGATTTTTGCACCCTGTTTAATGTTGGAATTTGGAGCAAGGGAGCCCTCTACTGGAGGAATATTAACGGCAGTGTAGGAAACACAAGGGAAAGTGACAATTGTTTAATATAAACAAAGGAAAGGAGCGAAAATAAGTAACACCTGGAAGACCACTTGACCTTTACTCTATTTCAGTAGGCAATGTGGACGTTTGGAAATATCTAATGCGCTTCTTGAAGATCTTTAAGACAAACTGAATTACAAATAAGTAATACTGTATTGAAATTGTTCACTGGAAGGCTGATTTAAAAGATTTGAGGAAACTTGGTGGGCAATTTGGATTTGGATTACTAATGCTACTTGATAGAACATCCTATGAGGTAAAAGAAGAAAGGAGATAGAAGAAAAAGAAAAAAGGAGACCAGGGGACTTAGAGATATAATCCTGAGACTGATTAAACCTTATTAATAATTGGCCTTATTGTTGTTTCTAGAAAATTGAGATATTGGAATTATGGTGGAATATTTAGTATTTTTAAAAATATTAAAATATTACTGATTCAGCAGGGGATAACAAATACATTGTATGAAGAAATGTTATTGATGTTTAAATGTATTTATAGAAAAAGTGATAAAGAATCAAAAAAAGAGAATGATATTGTTTAACGACAAAGATGTGAATGTACAAACCCCCCCCCAACAAATGGGGAAAAAAGATGAGTACAAATTGGGAAAATAGTACTATACACACATATATATAAAAGAATCTAACATAATTACAATGTGCATGTTAAGGTTAGTGGTTGGAAGACAAGGATTATGTATATTTAATTGTATTATTATTGTTAGGTAAAGGTTAAGGTTCCCCTCGCACATATGTGCTAGTCGTTTCCGGCTCTAGGAGGCAGTGCTCATCTCCACTACAAAGCTGAAGAGTCAACACTGTCCGAAGACCCGAAGACATCTCCATAGTCATGTGGCCGGCATGAGTAAACACCGAAGGCTTACGGAACGCTGTTATCTTTCCACCAAAGTGGCCCATATTTTTCTACTTACATTTTTACATGCTTTCGAACGGCTAGGTTGGCAGAAGCTGGGACAAGTAACGGGAGCTCAAATTATTGAATCATACATTTTCTCACACATGACTTCTGTGTTTTGGCTTTCTTTTTACAAAATAAATGATGACTTGATGTAATATGTCATGTGTTGTTGTTCATCTGTGGTTGTATTTACCGACTTTTAAGAACTTCTAAGGACCAAATGATTTTTACTATGTCCTGATATGTAAAATCATAGAAGTCAAGGAGAGTGTACTTTCTTTTTCACATGACTGTATATCTGGAAGTCCTGGGGAGAGATTTTCTATATTTCTATATCTTATCTGTCAAGTGCCAGCTGTCTCTTACGTAATAAAGCAAAAGCAAAGAAATGTATAAATGTCAGATTATATTCATTAACTGGCAGAGACCTGGTTAACAAGTCAGCAAGTGAGTAAGCATGGCAACAGACCAGCCAATGGGAAATGACAGCCTGGGTGTGGTTTGGCTCTGTGTGCTTTGCGGAGATTGAAACTGAAACTAACTTGCTTGCTTGCTAAAACTGTTATCTGCTCTGAGCTGCTGCTGCTTGTTTTTGCTTACTTTGTGTTGAAAGAATCTACAAATGGTATTGTAAACTTCACTCATTTTATTATGTTTATAAAGAAGTTAATGATCCTGCTGAATCAGTCATCTATGTGTTTTCTGGACTTGAATTTCTGCTGAAACTTTAACAATAAATATCTGCCTTACACCATGTTCTGGGTTCCTTCCTTCTTAGGAGGGACAAGTCTATATTCAAACTAATAAATGCATTGGCTTATCAACACCCATACTTGTCTTTTATTGAGCCACACCTGTCAATCTGCATGACACTAGCTGTACATATGTGGGGGCTTTAACTGATGAAATGATGCCTCAAGCCTCTGCAAGATTTGAAGCACCAGTTTTACCTGTGGAAGCCATGAGCTCCAAGTAAGGGTGACATCCTAATTGAAGTAGTCCTCACTTACTGACTGCAATTGGGACTGGCATCTGTGTCACTAAGGGGGCCGATCAATAGCTATTTTTTAAAAACTGATGCATTTAAGCACAGTTGAACCTGCTGAATACACGGATGGGGGAACCAATAGGAAAACACGGTGCTTGTAAGCTAGAAATGGAAGGAAAACAACCCAGACAAGATCAAGCGACACATCAATCCGATGTTGTTGCCCGGAAAACATCAGGTCCGCTACAGAATTATTGAGTTGGGGGGACCTTGGAGGTCTTCTAGTCCATTCCCTGTTCAGGCAGGAGACCCAATTTCATTCCGAACAAACGGCTGTCCAATCTCCTCCGAAGACCCTCCAGTGACGGAGCCCCCACAACCTCTGGAGGGGAGCCATTCCCAAAGGATCCACCGTCGCTTGAAAGAGGCTTTTGAGATCTTCCCCCCAGTAGAGAATCGCAGCCACCAGTTTCACAGCCTGCAGCCCCAGCGGGCTCCGATCTGGGGAGGGAAGGAACCTGCAGCTGACACGCTTCAGCCCAGTTGCTTCTCTGCTTCCAGGCCGCGGAGGGAACCGAACAGCCCGACTTGCTCCCGGACTCTCCTCCCACCTGCTGCCCCCAACTCACCTGCCAGCTGCTGCTTCCATCCTAGGAAGAGCACAGAAGCCGCTCTGCGCACCACCTTCCTCCCACGAACGGTCCGGAAGAGGAAGTTCCTCTCTGCGCTTTTCATCTCCTCCCCTCCTTTCTAGCAATGAAGTACTCAATGGTTTAAAAACTCCTTTTTTAAGCTCAAGCACAGATGCCACTAAGTTGTGGAAGTCTTTCTTGGCACAGATGTTTCCTTACCGCCATCTAGCGACCGGAGGTGGAAACACGCCTGTCCAGTCTCCACCAAGCATTTGGGAGATGTTTTCATTTTCTTCTTCTATTTACTGTATATAAACGCGAAATACCACTCACGCATCATCATGAAATCTCCAGAACCGTAAAGCCTACAAACTTGAAATTTGGCACGTATGTTTCTCTTGGCTTCTAGGTGCTCGCTAAGAAAGGATTTTTTGAAATGACCATCAGAGCATTAGTATTTCCTATATTGTTAACACGCTCTGATGCTAAGGAGTTCTACTCCCCCTCCCCACCTGAAAAGAAATCTCTTCCAAGTGCAGTTGAGCTGAGCCACGCCCAGGCGCCTTGCTGTCTCCTTCTTACTGACACAGCAAATACTGTTTCAGTTTCCAAACAGCCCTGACCTCTTTCACACACTGACAGGAAGCTAGCCAGATGAATACCGATGGATGCTGATAGGCAGAGCACATTTCCCCCCTTATTTTCATCCCTCAAAACTTGCCCAATCACATAGTTTCGTAGTGAAGCATGGGTACCTCATTAGTTTTCATTGTTTATATGGCAGCAGGTCGTTTTCAACTCCTAACAATGAGCTTTGCAACCGAGCCCCGAGAAATAGTGAAACCTGGCGCTGCTTAGTTACATTTTTGTGCCTTTGGGTCAGTCTTGATGCCTGGCCTTGCAGTTTCCTTGGCAAGGGTTTTTGGAAGGGGTTCCCCCCGTCCTGCTTCCTAAGCTTGAGAGGACTGGTCAAAATTGAACAGATGGTTTTGCCCTTCAGGTGGGACTGGAACTGAGCGTTTCTATGCCTCTTACCTGCTGCCTTCACCATTACCCCAAACTCCCAACAGCAAGTACAAGGCTGCAGCTTTCAAGATCTACCAACCAACCAATCAATCTGAACAGATCTGGAAGGGACTTTGGAGGTCTTGACTCCAACCCCTGATCAAGCAGGAGACCCTAAGTTGCTTGTCTCCTTCATTTGTTTCCATCCATTGTTCCTTGTCTTGCCTTTTGGGGCTTTGGAAAATAAGTTGACCCCCTTTTCTTTAGGGCAGCTACTCAAATATTGGAATTCTGCTATCATGTCTCCCCTTGTCCTTCTTTTCATTAGACTAAAGATACCCAATTCCTGTAACCATTCTTCATGTGTTTTAGCCTCCAGCCCCCTAATCATCTTTGTTGCTCTTCACTGCACTCTTTCCAGAGTTGGTTTTTCTTGTCTAAGTATAAAACTTTACTTTTATCTATGTAATATCATATTGTTAGATAAGGACCACTGTTCAAGCCTGTCAAATCTTTTTTGGACCTTGAGCTTGTCTTCTGGGATGTTGGCAATTCCTGCCAGTTTAGTGTCATTTACAAACTTGATGAGTTCCCCTTCTATTCCCTGTCTAGATAGTTTATGAAGATTTTGGTCAGTGCTAGGTCTGAAATTCAATCTGAGAATACCCCACTGCTTATTTCCCTCCGTGTGGGTGTAGTTCCATTGAGGACTACATGTTGAGTACAATTTGTCAGCCACTTAGGAATCCATCTTGTGGTGCTGCTGTCTATCCCACATTTTTCTAGCTTTCCCAGAAGTAGGTTGTGACCTACTTTATCAAATGCTTTACTGAAACCTAAGTATACAATGTCCACAGCATTTCGCTGCTCCACTAATTTAGTCATTTTGTGAAAGAATGAAATAAGGTTTGTTTAGGATGTTCTGTTTTTGATCAACCCATTTTGGCTACTGGTTATTATTTTGTTTCTAGGTGTTCACAGATTTGTTGCCTGGATATGTTTTCCAAGATGTTACCAGGTATTAATGTCAGGTTGATCTGTGTGTAATTTCCTGGATTTGTCCCCGCCCCCCTTTTTTGGGGAAAATGGGAACCCCATCAGCTCTTTTCCATCTCAGTTACAGATAATCCCGAAGTTACAACCACAATTGAGCCCAAAATTTATGTAGTTAAGTGAGAAACTTGTTAAGTGAGTTTTGCCCCATTTTACAACTTTTCTTGCCATATTTAAGTGAATTATTGCAGTTTTTAAATTAGTAACATGGATATAACATGGTCGTTAATGAATCTGGTTTCCCCATTGACTTCCCTTGTCAGCAGGTCACAAAAGAGGACTACAGGACACTGGGACACTGCACCCGTCATAAATCTGAGTCACTTGTTGAGCATCCAAATGTAAATCACATGACCAGGCGGTTGCTACAACAGTCATAAGTGCGATAAATGGTCATAAGTCACTTTTTTCAGATTTGTCTGAGTCTCCTCTGAATAGGATGCACATGCTGCAGACTTGGGAGACATCTTCCTCTCACCTCTTTAGTCATGGAGTTTGCATATCTCCCAAGGCCAGTGTCAGGGTTCCAAAAGATGCCCTAATTAAATCATGAGTTTCAAGCCAAGCTTCAAAAAAATTCAGTTATTTATTAGGAGCTTCATGGCGGCACCAACCAGGTAGAGCCAACTCTGGTCTCTGTTAATTCGGGGCTTTACCTCTGACCCTGTCAGTCACATTTCCCAAAGAAGCAATTTTGTGGGTTGTACAAGTCTGGCCACTGTGGGTTTCCATGGAGATGACCTCAGCGTTAATCATTTGGAATGTGCCTTGATTTGACTGAGATGCCAGCTCCTTGATGCAGCTGCAAAGTTCGCTTTCCTATCCCCCTTGCCTATGGCAACAGGAGAGCAGGTCAGGGATGCTTTGTGAGTTGACAGCCAGTTTCTTCAGTCTGAGCAAAGGGAGGGTATAGGATAGGGTGGATATAGTGCTGGGCTAGGAGCACGGAGGTACACTTTGTGTTCTCCGCTCAGTCATAGAAAGTCCCCAGTGATTATCCACACAGACCATAGAGTTAGATTCACTCACAAATTTCTGAGATGCCCTTGCACCCCAATAGTGGTATAGACAGCTTAAAGCCTTGTTGTAAGTAAACATTGACAACTAGCTGAATTGGACCTGAGTGGCCACAGGAGGAAGAATGTGAGTTGAGGAATCCGACAGTGGTTGAGTCAAGGTGTTTACATTCCCTGACCATATCTCACAGAGCGCATAGTTGGCGGAGTTTAGGGGAGAGAAAGAAAGACTTCGGCTGCTTTCCTTGTTTGCAGCCAAAAGCAGAAGCAGCAGAGACCCTGGGAAAATCCCCAAAAAAGTCTGCAGGAAAATCCCTCACTCCGTTTTCCTACCGCTCAATTTTTCTTTATTTGGGATCGCAGGATACTGTCTCTCTCCCCCCCCACCCAAAACGAAGCTGAAAAGCGCGTTAGTGAAGGAATGTGGCTACCTTGGAGGGGTGTGTGTGAGGGACCTCTATGTTTGTGTGTATATGTATGTGCGTGCGTTTGTGCGTGCGTGTGTGTGTGAGAGAGAGAGAACATGAACCAGCCCTCCGAGGTTAGGTCAGATCTCTCTCTCTCTCTCCCTCCACCCACACACCCCCAGCAGCAGTGGTGGAGCATCAGTGCTTGGCCGGCTCTGTGCAAGTTTTCTCAGCTGCCGCCTGTCCTCTTCGGTTGCTGCTTCTGCGAACTGCTCTTCGATCCCCTAAAAAAAATCCTCCTTCCAAGCCCCACTCCTTCCCCTCAAGCCCAGGGTAGGACCTCCTGGTGAAGCTAGACATGAACTTAGAATCACAGAACAACAGAGTTGGAAGGGACCTTGGAGGTCATCTAGCCAATCCCCTGCTCGAGCAGGAGAGTCTATTCCAAATATTAGCCTCTACGTAGGGTCGAAGTCACAGCCTCCTGATTGTGAGGGAAGAGCTCTGCCTCCAGGTCACCTGAGGTGATCCAGTCCTTCCTCAGCCATTGAAGAATCCTGGGTGTCAACTGCACTGAAGAACATGCTTAACACTCATTCACACACACACACACCCATCGAAACTGGATGCAATAAGAGAACATTGCAATTCTGATTGTGCTGTACCTTCTCCCGCACCCACTTCTTATACTTATGTGAATTAAAGAGGTGCCTAAAGAGGAGTCTCTTCTGTGTAAGATATGTGTGGTGCAGGCTTGGGAAATGTTTTCCCCTCGTCTCTTCAGAAATGGAGTTTGCATATCTTCTAATGCCATTTTCTTTATTCTCTGCACTGGGTGGCCTCTGGGCATGGGTGACCGTGCTGGGCTGGGAGCACAGAGGTACACTTTGTGTTCTCTGCTCAGTCATGCAATGTCCCCAGTGATTATCCACACAGACCATAGTTACATTCACTAGCAAACTCTGAGATGCACCTGCACCCCAATAATTGTATAGACAACTTAAAGTCTTGTTGTAAGTAAATATTGACAAGTAGCTGAATTGGGCCTGACTGGGCACAGAAGGAAGAATCAGACAGGATTTTCTGGACCAGTGAGTCAAGGTATTTACATTCCCTGATGATATCTCACAGAGAGCATACTTGCTATGCTGATCTTGTAAGGTAAAGTTAAAGATTCACCTCACATGTACGTGCTAGTCATTTCTGGCTCCAGGGGGCAGTGCTCATCTCTGTTACAAAGCTGAAGAGCCAGCACTGTCTGAAGACGTCTCCGTGGTCATGTGACTGGCATGATTAAACACTGAAGGCACACGGAACACTGCTACCTTCTCCCCAAAATGGTCCCTATTTTAATACTTGCATTTTTACATGCTTTTGAACTGCTAGGTTGGCAGAACCTGGGACAAGTAATGGGAGCTCACTCCGTTACGCGGTGCTAAGGATTCGAACTGCCATACTGCCAACCTTTCTGATCGACAAGCTCAGCATCTTAGCCACTGACCCACCGAAAGCTGCCAATGCTTTGCTGGAATCCAGTGTGTACAAACATTGTTTGCATGCTTAATATATGTCGAATCTTGCAATGATTTGGTTGCTTTACATGAGGCAGGTTTTGGCCCCAGTATTGTCTTTCTTTATACTTCTTCTTTTTCACTCTCTTCCTCCAATTTTGACTAGGAGGGAGTACTCAGGTTGTTTTTGCTGAGATGTTTGCGATGTCCACAGCGCTGAGTGTGCGAGAGAGAAAAACGCTGAAGGAAATGACAGTTCACGTGTTGCTATCAAGAAAATTGTAATGACTAATCCTTTAAATCACCAGGCATTGAGTGCCATTCCAAAGAGACTTGGGTTAACTTTTTCTGCAGCATAGTTGATGTCCTTCTAACTTGTTTGTTTTGGGAGGCTCCCATCAACAGCGTTTCCTCAGAGAAGTCACAGACCTTCCCTGAGGGAATGTACAGCAGGAGAAAGACAACTTCTGACTCCCCTTCAAGGGGCTTGGTGGGTCCCTACCAACTAGTATATTTGTGTGTGAGTGCCTGTTGTACAGGGTATGAGATAGAACACAGATTTTACATATTTCAATTTGTGCTTCAAAGTTTGATTCTGAGGAAATGGACTGGATTGGGAATTTATTGCTGTAGACCAGGGGTGTCAAACTCACGTTGCCACAGTGTTGTCACATGACATATTGGGAATTTTCCCCTTCACTAAATGGGGCATGGGTGTGGCCAGCATGTGATGCATCCAGCCGTGGGCCAGTCCTACTGTATACCATCCCCTCTGGCTCTTACGTTGGCTTTATTTAATTTTATCTGATATATTTATATAGCCCTGTAAGAGAGTCAGAGGCTTTGGGATCATTGCAAAGGTTTCCAACTTTTAATCATAACGAGACATGATAAAGATGTGCACCAAGATATGACACCAAGGAAAGAGAGAAAGGAAAATGGATTAAATATAATTTTATTATTTTAAAAGTTTAGAAATTTTGCACATTAAATTCGAAGTCACTTGGAGGTTGAGATTCTGGCCAAGAGAGCCTCTTGGTTTCTCCACACGCCAGTCGTGATCTGCTCCTGGTCACTGAGTGTCCTTTGCAAAGGGATCGCATGCAATGTGACCCACTTAAAAAATTGTAATCTGTTTTTTTGAACTGTGTTGGTGAAATGAACAATCTTGGAATTCTTTGGTGTCTTCCGATCCCAGCAAAATCTGGACCATTCGTCTGCATTGCTAAAATGTCATTTTTGCTGCTACAAAAAATTTGAATGAATTTTTAAAAAACAATTAAGGAGGCCTGGGAGAAAAGTGAAAGAACAGGAAATATCTCCCATGTTCTGGGAACATGTTTGCCCCAATGTTTACAGAAATGCCGACACCTGCCTTTATTTGTCTTTCTCAAAAGCTATTCATGACTCTTACGGAATGCCCTTTTAGCAATGAAACATCTACTGTTTAATGTTTTTTCTCACATTTCCCCAAAGGGGGGGGGGGGACCACAAATGCATCAGCCCCTTGATTTTGCTCTCACCCTCCAGCTGTCAAAGGCTAACAAGGAGGCACTTGCAAACGAAGATCACAGCAGGAGTTGTGAATAAAGCTGGAGATCCTGTATTCAAAACCACAATCCCTTTTCTCCTCAACTCAATATTCCTACAGCTGTTCTCCATTAAAGTCACCTGCACCTACACAGCTTTTGTCACTGCCCCAATATACAGTATTTGCTATTCATATGTTTTCTTCCACATCAGTGCCTCATTCTTGACAAAATATGAACAGACATGCTTGATGCAATGAATTCCTGGAACAGTTAGAAAGAGATAAACTTGGAAATCCTTCTGCTTCTTCTCTCACTTTCTCCTTATATGAGGAGCCACAATCTCTAACTATAGTCTGAGTTAGGAGTGTTTCAACCCTGAAGAGATGCTGGTTGGAGAATTCTGTGGCTCAAACCTTGAGGACACTCAGGTAGAAGAAGGCTGGGACTTTGTAAGTGACATTTCTGTAATCTATCATGATAAAAATGCAAAGAACACCACCATTTTTTTTTGCAGAACTGTACAATTTCTGCAAAAATAAATATCCAGCAACTTCTGCTGCTAATGGCCAGGTAGCCATTATCAAATTTCTCCCCTCCTTCACGTCTAATACTATGACATATTTGACTAAAAAGAATCAGGCCAAAAAGCAAATAGTCAATTTCTCAGCTGGACTTATGATGGGACATAAGAAAGGAAATTCAAGCCTTCTCTACATTCATCACTTTGGGCCTCATGTGGATTTTCTTGTGTGTGATAAGGGTGGACTGTTTCCTGAAGCACTGTCCACAGTCGGGGCACTTAAATGGTTTCTCTCCTGTGTGTATACGCACATGATTTATAAGGTTAGACCTAGTACTAAAATCTTTCCCACAGTCTGGACACTCATAAGGTTTTTCTCCTGTGTGAGTTCTCTGGTGTATCACCAGCTCAGAATTCCGAAGGAAACATTTCCAACAATCTGGGCACTCATACAGTTTCTTCCCTGTGTGAATCTTCTGGTGTATCACCAGGTGGGAATTCAGACAGAAACTTTCTCCACAATCTGGGCATTCATATACTTTGTCTGCTGTGTGACTCCTCTGGTGTCTCACCAGGCTGGAATTCTGACTAAAACATTTTCCACAGTCTAGACACGCATAAGGTTTCTCTCCTGAGTGAGTTCTCTGATGTATCACCAGGGAGTAATTCTGACGGAAATCTTTCCCGCACTCCAGACACTTATATGGTTTCTCTCCTGTGTGAATCTTCTGGTGTATTAGCAGGTGAGAATTCCGACGGAAACTTTTCCCACAAATAAGGCACTCATATGGTTTCTCTCCCGTGTGAGTCCTCTGGTGTTTCACCAGGTCAGTATTCCGAATGAAACTTTTCTCACAATCTGGACACTTGTATGGTTTCTCGCCTGTGTGAATCTTCTGGTGTAACACCAGATGGGAATTCTGACGGAAACCTTTCCCACATTCTGGACAAACATATGGTTTCACTCCTGTGTGAGTCCGCTGATGTACCACCAAGTGCAAATTCCAATTGAAATTTTTTCCACAAACTGGGCACTCATACGGTTTCTGTCCTGTGTGAGTCCTCTGATGTATCACTAGGTCAAAATTCTGAATGAAACATTTTCCACAATCCAAACACTGATACGGTTTCTCTCCTGTGTGTGTCCTCTGGTGTATCACCAGGTCACAATTCCGAATGAAACATTTTGCACAATCTGGACACTCGTATGGTTTCTCGCCTGTGTGAATATTCTGGTGTATCACCAGATGGGAATTCTGACGGAAACCTTTCCCACATTCTGGACATTCATATGGTTTGTCTCCTGTATGTGTCCACTGGTATATCAGTAGGCTGGAATTCTGACTGAAAGTTTTCCCACAAACTGGACACTCATACATGGTGTATTATCAACTGTGATTTCCCCACAATATGTACATCTAGGGTGTTTTTCCACCATTGGCATTCTTGGATTCTCAAGGAAGTTAAAAATTCTTTGTATCCCTTGTTAGATGAGATTTTTGATTCAAGCTACTGTTTTCTTCCACACAGATGAGGCCTGCAGTGCTGTCTCCCCTATATGGCTTTCCAAGTGACTTTTTCCTTTCCACTGACATCCCATGTTTTTTGAATTTGGAAATTAGTGAAGAAAAGTCTCTGGTTTTCTGGGGGGAAATAGAAATTATTTTGACTGTTGGCTTCATTTGCTTTCCATTTCAATGCTGCTTGTGTCTCTCAGTTGTCCAGCGTGCTCTGATTGGCATTCTCTCCGTCTATAAGATTCACATAAGAGGGTTAGTTTAAGTATGGTTTATAAAATGGTTAGACAACATAATAAAAAAAATCATAAATTACAATTAAGAAGGAAACATTACAAAATGTTAATAAAACCTCTTACATTACTTAAGGTTCATTTTCTGTTTGTATAAGCCTATGAATCTAGTGAGACCCAAGTTCAAATCTCCCAAGTCATGAAATGTATTTGCTGACTAGGGTCAGTCACACATTTCTAGACATGCAATGGTTTCTTTCAAAATATATTTGGTCAAATTTTAGAGAGGCTTTAAGCCCTCTGATGACATCACAATGTACCTGTGCACAATGTTGCCCTCACTTACTGACCACAACTATTATCAGGCAACTTCTAAACAGTGCGGTCATTAAGCATGATGTCACAAGAGTGCCAATTTACAACATCAGTTCTAGCTACGATCATTAAGCAAATCACCCTGGGTTGTTATGTGTCAGGTAACATGACTTGCAACTTTCTGTCAGTTTCCCAATTGGCTTTGTTTGTAGGAAGCCAACTGTGAAGGTCCCAGTTGTGGCAATTCCATGATTGTGGGAGACATCACCACTGTCGTAACTGCAAGCTGGTGCCAGCACCCAAATGACTGCAATAGCTACAACTTTTGAGGACAAGTTGTAAATCTCCTTGTTCAGAGCCGCTGTTATCTCTGAAGGGTTGGTGGAAAAAAATAGTAAAGTAGGACTACGTATACAACTGAAAATTCCAAATGGCGTTCAAATGTTATTCAAAAAATGCTGGGTTAAGAACATTTGAAACTGCTGAATACATAGATGGAGGGCCCCTGGGAAATCCAGTGTTTGTTAGCTGGACATGGAAGTAAGAAAGGAAAAAAAACCCAGAAGAGAGCAATAGTAGATCAGCCACATATTGTTGCCAAGAAAACAGATAACAGATCATCAGAGTTGGAAGGGACCTTGTAGATCATCTAGTCCCATCCCCCCCCCCCCAAGTTGCAGACCCTACACCATTTCTGACAAATGGCAGTCCAATCTCTTCTTGAAAGTCTCAAGTGATGATGCTCCCACAACTTCCACAGGGAAAGCTGGTCTATTGTTTGATTGTTACCACTGTCAGAAAATGTCTCCTTATTTCCCCGTTAAATCTCTCCTTGTTCAGTTTCCATCCATTATTCCTTGTCTGGCCTTCAGGTGCTTTGGAAATAGCTTGACCCCTTCCTCTCTGTGGCAGCCCCTCAAATACTGGAAGACTGCTATCAACTCTCCCCTCTTCACTAGACTAGCCATGCCCAGTTGCTGTAACCGTTCGTTTTAGTCTCCAGTCCCCTAATCATCCTGGTTGCTCTTCTCTGTACTTTTTCTAGAGTCTCAACATCTTTTTCATAGTGTGGTGACCAAAACTGTTTGCAATACTCTAGGTGTGGTCTTATTAAGGCTTTATAGAGTGGTATTAGTACCTCACTTGATCTTTATTTTATTTATTTATTTTTGTTAACTGCTTACAAGATAATAGGTACAAGTAAAAACACAGTTATGAATAAATGGATACATATAAGAAAAAATAAATAAATAAAAGAAACAAGGACAGTAGGCACGTTGGTGCCCCTACAGATCTCTTAGGAAAGGGGTCAGGTCAATAGTAGACAGTCTCAGGTTAAAGTTTTTGGGGTTTGGGGAAGAAACCAGAGAGTCAGGCAGAGTATTCCAGACATTGATGACTCTGTTGCTGAAGTCGTATTTCCTGCAATCAAGTTTTGTGTGATTAACCTTGAGTTTGTATCTATTGTTTGCTCTTGTGTTGTTATGGTTGAAGATGAAGTATTCATTGTAATGTATGATTTTATATACTATACTTAGATCGGACCGAAGGCGGCGTAGTTCTAGCTTTTCTACATGTAGAAAACCTATCCAGACCTATCGAGAGGAATTGTATTCCTCTGTTAATGACCCCAAAAAAAAAACACAAGGAGTCAAACCTAACTTGAAGGAGACTTTGTAAATCTTCCAACCACCAGAAAATTGCAGGCGTCGCTTTTAAAGCGTGCTGCACCAGTGGAGTTTGATTTATAAAATAGGCAGCAGCCGACGCGTTTCAGCCTAGTTGCTTCTCTGCTTCCTACACCGTGAAGGAAGCCAAACAGCCCGACTTGCGCCTGATTTCTGCTCCGGTTCTTCAACTCACCTTCCAGCAGCCGCTTCAACCCTGGGAAGAGCAGGAGAGCCCCCTATACCGCCACCATACTCACATTGGCTGAGCCGGAAGAAGTCCTTCTACCCTCTTTCTCGTCTTCTCCAGCGTCCTCTCTACCAAATCAGTACTTTACGGTTTCCACTCCTTTCAGCTACCGATGCCGCCTCTTCGCTGACACAGTTCCCCCGTCGCCAGCTTTACTGACCTTTATCGCCCTCTAGCGACAGACAGTGTTTTCTCTCCGTTTTGTATTTATATTAGATTTAAAAAGTGTATTATTTTAAAAAAAGGAACGTATCAATCAAAGAGTGACTTTTATACCGTTTTGCGTGCACATCTGCATTACCAACCTTTTTACAATGTTTTGAAGTGCTTTTGGGAAACATTTCTCTTACCATATTTAGAAAGAGTTACCGGCTCTTTCTAAGCTGCCTTTCTCTTGGTTTTGCTGTGTATGTCTCTCTCTGTTTGAGTTAAGCAAGACTTCTTTTTCAAGGGAATTTATAGAAGCACAAGACATTTAGCATTTACCAGACTTAAAATCTCATCCAGGAGCAAATCTGGCTTGGTGGGAACATCAGCTTTAAGACATATAAACAACAATCTCTCATCCCTTGATTGGCAATTTCTATTCTCTGGATGCAATACTGTTGAAGACCATTACAACATATTTTTACTTGAAGTCAAGAGTCATCAAACTATATGTACCATTAACAACTCCCAAAACCAGAAAAAAACAAATTACCCAAAACAATAAGGAAGCTTCAATCCAAAAAGAAATCACTTTGGCGGAAAAACAAATCTGGTCACGTTGCCAACTTCAAAAGCCAGTACAAAAATTTATGCCACCAGATAAAAACTGAATGCACCAATTATCACGTTAAACAAAAGGAAAACCTTCTATGCACCAATTCTACCCGCCCTTTCTACAATTTTATAAACAACAAACTAAAAGACTCAAGGTCCATCCCACCCCTGAAAGGACCTAATGGTAAAAACTGCAACGAGGACAGCATTAAAGCCAACATCTTTAACACATTCTTCGGCTCAGTATTTGTAAACAGCAATGGATCATGCCCGGTATTTCCTAATCGAACCACAACTACAATGATCTAATACATATTGATTTTACAGAAGACAATGTTGAAAAAGCACTACGCAATCTAAAACCATCTCTATCTATTGGACTGTGCCTACTTCCTAAAAAAGCTATCCATTGCCATGGTCGAACCTCTAAGCATAATCTTTGAAAAATCTTTCAGGACCAGCTCCTTGCCAAAACTATGGTCACAAGCCACAGCCATCCCCATCTTCAAAAAGGGAGACCCCAGCCTAGTTGAAAATTACAGACCAATCTCTTTATGCTGCATCACCTGTAAAGTCATGGAATCAATTATTAACCAATCCATCATCCTCCATTTAGAAACAAACAACCTACTCTCTAATAAACAATTTGGTTTCAGGAAAAAAACATATGGACTACACAACTCAATCAGGGCAAAGCAATAGACTTCTGTAAAGCCTTTGATTCAGTGGTACACGACAAACTACTCCTAAAACTAAAATCTTACGGTATCTCTGGACACCTGCCTAACTGGATAGAAGCATTCCTGTCAAACAGACAACAAATGGTCAAAATTGGGAGCATCCTATCAAATTCTGTACCTGTCAACAGTGGTGTCCTCCAAGGCACTGTTCTAGGACCAACTCTTTTCATACTCTACATAAATGACCTCTGTGATCATATCAAGAGCAACTGGGTTCTCTTCGCTGACGATGTAAAGCTATTCAACATCACTCACAGTAACAGAAGAGAGTTGCTAAGAAATCAGATAATGGCTGTTTCAAACCTCCTTCAGGGCTAAATATGTTGCGGTCCATCAAACCAAAAATAAGCATTGTTCTGAATCTCTTCATTTTTGCCTCTTTTTCCCATCTGAAATCTCTGGAAATTAGTGCAATTACAGACAGAAAATGTTCCCATGTGACGTTTTTCCTCCCTTATTCCTGATCTCAGTTGGTGAAGTGGGTTCCATGAAGTCCCTTCGGTTAGATTGGCAATGTGAAACAGCACTATTGTGTCCTCCTATCACACCCCTGCCTAGTTTTCTTTTCAGCTTTGGGCATATCTAATTCCATCAGCAGAAAAAGGGAATGCCTTCCTAATCTGCACATATTGCAGTTGTGGATTAGTGCATGCAAGTTTCTTTTACTGTTGCAGTAATTCATTCTCTCTCTCTCTCTCTCTCTCCCTCCCCACTTTGGCGGGGTCCCCGCCCCAATCGCCCCCTCCCCAGCAGCGGCTGCAGCGAAGGGGTTAAACGCAGAGAGCTTTCCTCTTGCGCCTAGAGAGGAGGCAGGAAAGCGGCGGGGGTGGGGAGGGGGTTGGGAGCCCAGTTTCCTGCCCCCCCCGCCCCCTCTCCCCCTTTTCCTGGTCTCCAGACATCTCTTACGCCCGGGCTGCGGGGATCCCTTCGTGGGGAGGGGCGCGCAAGGAGCGCCAGGTGGGCAAGGACCAGGCTTGCAAGAGGAGGAGGAGGAGGAGGAGGAGTGGGCATCATCCCCAGGGCAGGAAGGAAGCGGGAGAAGCGTGGAGGTGGTCTTTTTACAGCGGCTCCCCTTCCCTTCTCAGTCCTCTCCTTTGCTTGCAAAGTTTTCTGCTCCCTGCCGGCTGCTGCTTGCGCGGCGGCGAGGGGCGCTCAAGAGGCGCCAGGTGGGCAAAGGACACTGCAAGAGGAGGATTGGACCAGGAGGGGAGGAGGGAGAGGAGACAGGGGAGGGGGATAATCCCCAGGTGCAGAAAGGGAGGGAGATTCCTGTAGGGAGGGGAGAAGCGCGGAGGTGGCCTTTTTACAGCTTGTCCCCTTCCCTTCTGAATTCTCCCGTCTTTACTTGCAGCCACTGCGCCTCCGCTGGACTCAGAACCCCTTGAAATCTTTCCTTCAAGCCTCCTTCCTTCCCCTCAGCCCAAGATCTTGGTGCAGCCCCAGCTACCAGCGTGTGGCTTCCTAGTGTTGCCGTTCCCACGTTCCCGGGCTGCAGGTGGTGCAGGATCGGGTCCCCAAAGTAATCTGCCGCCCAGATTCCCTTTCTGGTGACTGCAGCCTCTCTCTTTATCTCTGCCCCACTAATTGAACATCTGGGTGGAAGTTTTCAATTTTACTCCAGTCCACAATTAAGCCTGAAATTTCTGTTGCTAAGTGAGACATTTATTAAGTGAGTTTTCCTCCCCTTTTACAACCATAATTGTTAAGTGAATCACTGCAGTTGTTAAGTTTAGTAACACGGGTTGTTAAGTGAATCTGGCTTCCCCATTGACCTTGCTTGTCAGAACGGGATCACATGACTACGGGATACTGCAACCATCATAAATCTGAGTCAATTGCCAAGCAGCTGAGATTTTGATCTCGTGAACATGGGGATGTGGCAATGGTCGTAAGTGTGAAAAGTGGTCATAAGTCCCTTTTTCAGTGCTATTGTAACTTTGAACAGTCACTAAATGAACTGTTGTAAATCAAAGACTATTGCTTTTATGGATGGTGTAATTTGCACTGGAGAAGAAACGTCCTGCCACTATTACAACCCCTAAAATACGGAAAACTTTCTGACAGCTTTTAGAAAGAAAGGACTCTTGGAGGCAGGTTTTATTCTGAATGGCATCTGGGTTTCTTCCTTGCCGGTGTCCTCTTCAGAAATTTGTTTGACTTCCTGATTTAATGTACAGTTCCAAGATTTCGTAGCCACCTCTATGTGCCATCTCAACATGTGCGCTCCTGTTTAATTTCCCAAGGCCTGTGAAATGTCGAGCAGTATTTTAACAGGGTGAATTTAAAAGCAGGGATTGTATTAAATTTACTCTAAAGTCAGGGCAGTTTCAGCAGGCAATTCTCAGAATCCGTGGGGCCTTTCAGCATGCAGAGGCAAAAATCTATTTCAAATATTAAAACCTGACTTTTTCCTAAAATACTTATTACCTTTATTGTCAGAGAACAAGATGTGGACAAGGAGATTGGCTGAGCCTCCCTTCGTGCATGCCCCACCCCAACACAACTCACAGTGAGGACAGAAGTCCCTAACCCAGTCCCAATCTTATATGATCCTGTTATACAACATGCTGGCCCCGCAAGTCTATCCTACTATGTTGACATGAAGTTATTTTCCGTTCAGAAGTCTGACAGCCCACGGATAGAAACTGGTCTTCAGCCTGTTGGTGCGGCTGGCTATGCTTCTCTATCTCCCACCCGATGGTAGGAGAGTGAAGAAGTGCTGACTGGGGTGTGAGTCGTCCCTGAGAATTTTCCTCACTCTGCTAAGGCAGCAAACCCCTGCGATGTCATCTAGAGGTGTCAGGGAACAGCCCACGAAGTTTTGTGCTTTGCTTACCACCCTTTGTAATGCCTTTTTATCCGCAGCTGTCAAGCCAGCATACCACACTGTAATGCAATATGTGAGGACGCTTTCTATTGTGGACCGGTAAAAGGGCATCAGTTTGTATTAATATTATGTCTTTAATTGGTCGATTTATATTCCTGTTTTGTACACACAGAGCATCACAGTAGCTTGAATGGATTTCTGCAGAGAGTTTTCCCCATCTATAGCTGAATATGGATGATTTGCCTTATAAGAATCAAGATTTTATTTGGAGATAACTTAATAAGTGAGAATTGCAGTATATTATAGAAAACTCTATAATATTAAGGATTCTCATGCCACCGGAAGATAAATTTAATAACTACATATGCTGTTCTAACCATTAGCTAAATTGAAGCAATTACAGGATCCAGTCTGAGTTGGTCACTGGGACCAGAGGTTTTGGTCTTCCAAGCTTTCGGATTTGTGCTGGAGTCCCTCTTCAGGAAATGTCTCTCTGAGCAGAGAGTGTGCTGTTCTGTGTGTAGTATTTAAAATAGGAATAGGAATAGGAATAGGAATAGAATAGAATAGAATAGAATAGAATAGAATAGAATAGAATAGAATAGAATAGAATAGAATTCTTTATTGGCTAAGTGTGATTGGACACACAAAAATTTGTCTTTATGCAAATACTCTCAGTGTACATAAAGGAAAAGATACATTCGTCAAGGTACAACACTTAGTCATAGGGTATAAATAAACAATCAAATCAATACTAGGAAGTAGTCTATATAAATCGTAAGGTTACAAGTGACAAAGTTACAGTCATACAGTCATAAGTGGGAGGGGATGGGTGATAAGGAGTGATGAGAAGATTAACAGTAATAGTAGTGCAGACTTTATGATGCCTGTTGTATGTGGCTTTTTAGATGTTGATTGGGGTGTGTTGGTGGCTGGCTTTTAAGTCATTGGCTGTCCTTTGCTTGTGCTGCCCAGCCCTTCACCTTCTAAGTACGTGATAGGCTGGTCGGTAAATCAGCACTCCTGTTTGACTGATGAGGGGCCTGTTTCCCCGGCTTCAATCACTTCCCTGGCTGTTTTTGTGCCTGCTTGTCCAACAATGTTAGTAGATGCAAAATTGAATGTGTGTCCTTGTTCATTGCAGTGTGAGGCCACCTATGAGTTTGGCTTTCCTCGTCTGACCACTTGCTTGTGTTTTGGTGCGTGAACTATAAATACCACACACAGAGCAGTACGCAGCTGGAGAGAAGTTCCCTGAAGATGGGCTCCAACACGAAATCTGAAAGTGAGGAAGGCCAAAACCTCTGGTCCCCGGGTGGTCAACCCAGACTGGATCTCGCAACATTATCCTGGGACACATATATTTGCCTTCATTCACGAAATAATTACATTAATTTTATTAATTACATTCAAGTGATACACTCCATCAAATTAACCCGAGCATTAAAGCAGTTCCCCAAGGATTATTAATTTTGAATGCCTGCTGGATTTTCATAATGCTTGTAGAAAATCAACTGGATCCAGATCATCAAGGAACACTGGGGAGAAACAACCCTTTGTGGATCCTTGGCTTCCCTTTTGTACACAAGTAATTATAATAATTTATATTCCTGCCAGGAAGAAAGATGGAGGTACGGGACTTGCCCAGATCCCAGGCAGGAAAGAGAGCGCCAGTGGTGGGAAGAGTTCAAACTGTGGCAACGTGGGATTGTCTGAAGGGTTTCACTACATCTCAGATTAAGCAAGAACCAGAAGAGGGGCTGGACCAGTTGTGTGAGATCCAGAAAAGAGAAGCTCTGAGGGCTCCATATTTGGATGGAAGAAACTCTCCATCTTCTCAGTCCTCAGCAGAGAATAACACTAGGCCGCCTTTTAGCAGAAAGGCCGATCTCCATCAACAGTCCTTCAGAGGAAAAGCTGCACCCGAAACCTTGGTAGGCCCAGGTTGTGTGGAAGATCCCGGATTTTATAAAGGCCTGGATTCCCCAATGGAAGAGAAGGAAGAGTTGGTGAAGGATGCCAGTGTGGCACTACGATGCCAGCGCTTCCGGCAGTTTCGCTTTGAGGAAGCTGAAGGGCCTCAGAAAGTGTTTGGTCAACTCTGGGACCTCTGCTGCCAGTGGCTGAAGCCAGAGCGTCACTCTAAGGAGCAAATCCTGGAGCTGGTGATCTTGGAGCAGTTCCTGATGATCCTGCCGCTGGAAATGCAGAAGTGGGTTCGGGAACAGTGTCCAGAGACGGGGAACAAGGCAGTGGCTTTGGCTGAGGATTTCTTTCGGAGGCTGCCACAAGATGAGCAGAGGGTGAGCATGGATCATTTTCATGTTGGGCACCCTTCTAGAGCTCAGGCTATGCCAAAAATTGAACCCCTAATTAAGTGAGACATTTGTTAAGTGAGTTTGCCCCATTTTGCAACTTTTCTTGTTAAGTGAGTCGTTGCAGCTGTTAAGTTAGTAATATGTTTGTTAAGTGAATCTGGCTTTCCTGTTGACTTTGCTTGTCAGAAGGTGACAAAAGGAGATACGTGGCCCCAGGACACTGCAACCGTCATAAATATGAGTCAGTTGCCAAGGTTTCTGAATTTGATCATGTGACCATTGGAATGGCGCAACAATCAGTATAAAAAATGGTCATAAGTCACTTTTTTCAGTGCTGTTGTAACTTTGAACAGTCACTAAACAAACTATTGTAAGCCAAGGACTACCTGTAGCCTGCCATGGGAGTGTTTTTAATGACAAAAAACTCAGAAGGAATCTGATGATGCGTTTCCATGTAGCACTTTTTATTAAAAGACATCAGCTTTTATTGAACTGCAGCTCATCATTGGATGCTTGGCGTGGTTAAATTTTAATTAGGGTTGAGAGAAAGATTTGGTGATGCAGATGTGGGAAAAAACGGAGCCATGAGAAACTGGTTAAAAGCCTCTTATCAAAGAAGCAATTGTAATAGGTTATAAACCCTGTGTGTATGCTGAGACATAGAAACATAGAAAACTGATGGCGGAAGAAGACTTAGTGGTCCATCAAATCTGTCCTTTGAGTTATTTTTTTATTTTTGTTGGATGACAGACGGGTGTTTATCCCGAGCACGCTTAAACTAAGATTACCGCTACCTCCACTGGCAATTTGTTCCAAGCTTCCACTACTCTTTCTGGGAAGTAATACCTTCGAACACTGCTTGTGAACTTCTCTTCTGTCAGTTTGAGATCATGCCACCATGTCAGTGGTGGTATTCTACCGGTTCGATCCGGTTCAGCCGAACTGGTAGCTCCAAGGATCATCTGAGAGCAAACCTGTTTGTTCTGACGATCAGCTGCTACGTTTGCCCACCCCGGCTCTATTCTCACCTTTATTTGCTGGTTTTCAAACTTGGCTGCTTCGCGCAGCACAGCAGATTGCCGCCTGTCAGCTGTTTTACACACAGGTCTTGCAGCAGAACGTGAGTTACAAATGCACGTGCGCAAAACACGCATGTGGCGCGTGGATGTGCACGCACCCAAACTGATAGGAAAATTTTTTGAAACCCACCACTGCACCCTGTTCTTAATTTTTGCTTCAAATTGAAAACACTGCCTTCTAGAATCTTATTCACTCCTTTAATATGTTTCAGGGTTTCAATCATGTCCTCCTTTGTACTTCCATCTTTCAGGCAATAGCAATAGCGCGTATGCACACAGAATTTTACAGCCCTATCTAAGTGGTTTACAGAGAGAGCATATTGGCCCCCCAACAATCTGGCTCCTCATCGTACTGACCTCGGAAGGATAGAAGACTGAGTCAATCTTCAGCTGGGGAGATTCAAACTGCCAAACTTGACAGCCTGCAGTTGGTAGGATTAGCCTACAGCAGTGGCCCACAACCTTTTTTGTGCCACGGCCCGGTACCGGCATCACAAAATGATCCGCGGCCTGGTACCAGCATCAGCATGCATGGCAAGGCAAGGCGGGTCGAGCGACCAGCCAGCCGTCCCCCGCTTCTCCCCGCCACCTTCAACTCCTCGTTTGTACCTTTTTTGTGCTTTTTTGTACTTTCTTAATCTCCTGCGCCATCGGGACGGCTCTTCGTTCGAAGCCGCCCCCGCCCCCCCCCTTCGATGAAACTAAGGCATGAGGATTCCTTCAGGACCCAAATGCCGCTTTCCAATCGGAAAAGCTCACCCGGAAGCACTTTCTTGTCAAAACAAGATGGCGGCACCCAGCAAACCGGCGGCTCGGTAGAAAATGATCCACAGACTGGTACCGATCCGGGGCCCAGTGGTTGGGGACTCCTGGCCTACAGTATTCCATTCTAACCACTGAGCCACCACAGCTCTTCAGACAGTACATATTTAGGTCCTCCAAGCTCTGCTGATATGTTTTGACCCTCAAATCGTGCACCATTTTTATTGCCTGTTTCTGAACTCACTCAATCTTATCAATATCTTTGTTTAAAGTGTGTCCTTTTGAGATGGCTGGAACCTTTTGCTTATGTAAGTTCAGCAAAATCTCAGTCTGCGGTGCTGTTAAAGAGAGGCCTGAACACATAGAGTCAGTTTCTAGCACATTACAATAATTAAGATACCTGTAACCTAGACTGCGTTTGTACAACCAAGCTGAATTCCTCAGCTTCTTCTCATCATAAATTTAAATTTTCAATTTCAATCCTACAGGATTTGAACCACTTTATGACTCTGATGATGTCAATTGCAGTTTACAAAAGTGTCATCTTTTTAATTAATTGGCTGCATTAATATCTGCCCCCAGTCCTAAATTTGATGAAAGTACAACATTTCTTTATGCACAATGAAGAAATTACAATGGCTAAATGGGATCCATTTTAACTGGCATTCTTCTCAGATTCTGAGATGGTCTTCTCCCATCATCGCCAGTCTGAGATACTAAAATTAAGACATTTTAAACGTGTTCTGGACAACTACAGCTTAGTTGTGTCACATCATTGATTCCTGAACCCCAGTGGGTTTGTAGTCTTTGAAAATTACATAAGAACTGTGGTGCAAGCTACTTCTGCTGATTGCCAGCTGACTGCAATTTGGCAAATCGAATCTTACCAGACTCAAGGTTGGCTCAGCCTTCCATCTTTCCGAGGTCAGTAAAATGAGGACCCAGATTGTTATTGGGGGCAATATGCTGACTCTGTAAACCGCTTAGAGAGGGCTATAAAGCACTGTGAAGTGATATATAAGTCTAAGTGCTATTGCTATTTTGCAGAGTTTGGGAAGGGCTGAAATGAATCTCCAGTCGATTCTGGTTTGTGTACCAGCTGTTGGCTGATGTTGAGAAGATGTGTCCCAATTGTCTCCTTAGACATCTTCATGTTTCTCACACCCAGGAAGATCTGGAGGACTTTCCTGATAAACCTTCCAATTCCGAACTGGATCCGTTGGATATTGTGAAAGTTGAGGTCCCCATGGATGGAGACAGTGAGTAGAGCAAAATGCTTTGAAAAACCCGGGGGTAAAATCTGGTCAGCGCAGGTAGAACGTGGTTGATCAATCTGAAACTACGTCCTGATCATGGCCTTTGAGATACTGGAAGGCGTCTGTTACCACAAATCTACAAGAATTGCTGGTCCCAATTGTGGTCACTAAGCGAGGACTACCCACATTCATTCCTCACCACCTTGTGGTCTTATTCTTCCTGTGATTGATGGGGAGGAGACCAATGGGCAGTAGGGAGTCTCTCTGGATGGCTTTCCTATTAGAGAGCTGGTGGGCTGCATGGGGAAGGTGCGGTTGCTGGACTAGGAGCGGGGGCACCCACGTTCCAGCCTCTCCTCAGCCATGAAAGGTCCCTCAGGCTCATTCCTACTTGACAGACCAAACCAAAGAAATCAACACCACTGGAAGACTCTTAACACGGTTGTAAGTGCAAGTACCAATTGTAAGTCACTTTTTTCAATGCTGTTTTAAATTCAAACAGTTACTAAGTGAATGGTTATAAGACATTCACAGGAAGCTAAATTTAACCTGAGTGGCCAAAGGGGGAAGGATCAGACTGGAATTTCAGGATACAGAATAACAGAGTTGGGAGGAACCTTGGAGGCCTTCTAGTCTAACCCCATGCTCAACCAGGAGACCCTGTACTGTTTTAGACAAGTGGCTGTGCAGTCTCTTCTTAAAATTCTCTAGCGGTGGAGCGGAGAGAACATAGTTGCCAGGATGATCTAGTAGATAGGCATAAATGATAAGGAGGTCACCCAGATGGGATTATCAAAAATATTTTAACATACTGAAATTTACATGTTGACTTGTTCTTTCTATACCTTTGTGGCATAGTTAGCCAACTGTATGTTCAGGTTCAGTTCAGGGCTGCTCAGGAAGCTGCCAATATGCACTATAATATTTTGCATGCTTAATAATTGAATTATTGCAATCGTCCAAGTGATGCAGTTGCTTTAGGTGAGGCAGGGTTTGCCCAAAACATTCTCCTTCTGTTTCTTTATGCATCTCCCTAGATTGTTAGGGAACAATCAGATTGGTCATCCCAAAGGTGCTTTTTCGGGAGGCAAGTGGACTTCCTTCTTTTTTCTTTTGAAGATGTTTCACTTCTCATCCAAGAAGCTTCTTCAGCTCTGACAGGATATTGGAGAATGGGAGGATTTATATTCCTTGCAGACAGAAGGTAATTTGCATCCTTTTAAAGGATCGTTGAAACACTTGGAGGTCTATCTGTGTTCTCAGGGTCACCTGAGTAGGGCTCCTGGCTCCTATAGTCTGCAATTTTTTCTCTGGAAATCCCTTCCTACTCCCACACCATTCAAAGGTTGTTTATCCCAAATTGTATAGCTTAAAGTGTCAGGGTGCCAAGTAACATACTGTTAGCAAATAAAACTTCAAGGCTGGTAATTTCCTCAAAGAATAGTTTTATTTGATATGTCATATTGGCACAGGCTAGTGAAAACGGACTGAATATTCCCACGGATTTCACCTAATTAAAAGTGAAAATTTGTCACTTTCTCAAAAGAATCAGTTACAGCCCAGTTGCTAGGTGATTCCAGGCCCCTCCTTCTGAGCACCTGTAGGAATGTCCTTGGTTCCCACAAGAAAGCATTTTGTTTTGGCTACAGCACCCAACTATTCCCTCCTCCCTAACCCTCTTCTACGGTGTGTCGGCACTGAAATCCCAAAACGGCCTCAGTCAGGCCAGCTTCAGGGCTGACAGGCGCCCCCCCTTGAAAAGGAGTTCCTGGAAGAAGACAAGAAAGAACACAAAAAGATGATTAAACACATGCTAACTTCCTCTTCCTCCCCCTGGGGGCTTCTGTGGCTTGTATTTGTCATGGATCTGCTTGACCAATTTGTCTGCCTTCATATCCCACAGGGTGTTAATCCCAAATTGTATAGCTTAAAGCTTCTTGGATGAGAAGCGAATTATCTTCAAAGAAAAAACAAGAAGATCCAGTTGCTTCTTTAAAAAGCACCTTTGGGACAACCATGACCTGGATGACTGAGAATTCATACAGACTTTTAATCAGATTGTTTTTATTGATATTTGAGATGACCACAAAAGTCACATAAAATTGGGATGCAGGTCAAGAGTTTGTCTCTGATGTGCTTCTCCACTTTAGCAAGCGAGAAAGTGGCAGCCCTTAGATGCCCTTCCTGGGCTGGGGCGTTAAGGAAGGAGAAGCCTGGAGGGTCCATGGATGGGAGGCAAATTGGGAAGAAAAGATCTGAAAGTTAGATTGTGCAGGGGGAGAAAAAGTGCTCCGAAAAAGGAAGTGACAATTACAAGCAGCTCTTGACTTACGCTCACAATAGAGCCCCAAAGTTATGTTGTTAAGCAAGACAGTTCTTAAGTGTGGTTTGCCCTATTTTACCACTTTTCTGGTCAAACGTATTAACTGAATCACTGCTGTTGTTAAATTAGTCACACTGTCGCTAAGTGAATCCATCTCTCCCACTGACTTTGCTTCTCAGAAGATCGCAAAAGGGGATCGCGTAACCCTGGGACGCTGCAATCGTCATAAATGTGAGTTAGCTGCCAAGCATCCAAATATAAATGACGTGATCATGGGGAGGATACAACAGTCATAAGTCACTTTTCCCAGTACCATTGTAACTTCGAACAGTCACTAAATGAACTGCTGTAAGCTGAGGTCTACCTGTAGTTTCTGTGTTGCTGTCAAGACACCTGTAAGCGAGTAATCCATGAAGTCAGTGGACACTGAGTGCCACTCCGAAGAGATTGGAGTTGAATTTTTGTGCAGCATAATTGACATCCTCCTAACTTGCTTGTTCTTCTAGGAAGCTCCGACCATCCACAGTACTTCCTTGGAGAAGGGACAGACTTGCCCAAGGGGATGGAGAGCAGCAGGAGGATGAAGGCCACTTTTGACTCTCCTCCAAGGAGCCAGAAAGTCCCACTGAAGGAAAAACTGCACAAATGCCAATACTGTGGGAAGCTCTCTGACTGCCGCGCCCACCTGATTATTCACGAGCAAACCCACACAGGGGAGAAACCCCACAAATGCTCAGCCTGTGGGAAAAGCTTCACCCGGAAGGAATCTCTGATTATCCACAAGAGGTTCCATACAGGGGAGAAGCCCTACAAATGCTCGTTGTGTGGCAAAACCTTCCGTGATAAAATCGGCTGCCTCATCCATGAGAGAACTCACACTGGGGAGAAGCCATACAAATGCTCCGAGTGCGGGAAGAGCTTTGGCACTCGTTGTAATCTCCTGAGGCACCGGAGAGTTCACACAGGCGAGAAACCTTACCGTTGCTCTGATTGCGGTCAGAGTTTCCGGTACAGACCACAGTTAGTGATCCACGAAGGAACCCACAAGGAGGAGAAGCCTTATAAATGTGCAGACTGTGGAGAAACCTTCAGTCAGACGCGGCATCTGGTGATCCATAAGTGGACTCATACGGGAGAGAGGCCTCACCAATGCGCTGTCTGCAGTAAAAGTTTCAATCAAAAGTCGGACCTTATCACACACACCAGGACCCACACTGGGGAGAAGCCATATGTCTGCTCCGATTGTGGGAAGAGTTTCATTTCAAGTTGCCAGCTGAGGAAGCATGAGAGAATTCACACCGGGGAGAAACCGTACCAGTGCGCAGAGTGCGGGAAACGCTTCACTTACAGTTCTCACCTCACCACGCACAAGCGGACGCACACGGGCGAGAAACCTTACCAGTGCCTGGATTGTGGGAAATGTTTCATTTCTAGTTCTCACTTCACCGCCCATAAAAGGACGCATACTGGCGAGAAGCCGTACCAGTGTACCTACTGCGGGAATAGTTTCATTCAGCGATCTCAGCTTGCCAAACATGAGAGGTCGCACACGGGAGAGAAGCCCTATATGTGTTCTGAATGTGGGCAGAGCTTCCGGTGGAGCCAAGGGCTGAAAAAGCACATGCGGACTCACACTGGCGAGAAGCCGTATGGGTGCTCCGTGTGTGAGAAAACATTCTCCAGTTCCTTTAATCTGTCCAGGCATCAGAAAATCCATGTGAGGGGGAAGCTATAATGTGGCGCTTTTACACAAAAGATGGTAGGGCGATCAGAATAGCTTGATACAGGTAGTCCTTTTCAACTCGAAAAAGGGGACTTACAACCTGGATTCGCAGTTGTGACGGTTAGACCCCCTCCACAGTCATGTGACAAAAATTTGGGGTACCTGGCAACTGACTCTTTGCAGTATCCCACGGTCATGTGACCACATTTTTGCAATGGTTGTTGCAGAAAATCAGCTCTTGGCAAAACTGCACCCATAGGAAACCATCAGTTTGTTTAAGAACCATGGTGTTTACGTAATGATGGCTTAATCTGATTATTCAATTAATGACTACCATGAAAGGATTCATAATATTGGATTGGTATTGTTCTATGACTATTGTGACATGACTGTAATGGGCAGGCTCTGAGCCAGGGGTGCGTGGTGGTTAGAATGCAGCACTGCAGGTTATTTCTGCTGACTGCCAGCTACCTGTAGTTCGGCAATTCGATTCTCCCTTGTTCAAGGTTGACTCGGGCTTCCATTCTTCCAAGGTTGGTAAAATGATGATCCAGATTATTGGGGACAATATGCTGACTCTGTAAACCACTTAGAGAGGGATGCAAAGCGGTGTGTGTGTGTGTGTGTTGTATGTATATGTATATGTGGGTCTTTGGTTATTTGGGTTTTCTCCCGTGTAAGATTGGAAGTAGCTAGGCAATGTTTTGATGAAGTCTCATTCATCATCTTCAGGCTTGTGTCTTCTGCTCTGTGCTTCTCTGAGAAGCCCAACAGAGTCAAAGCCCAACAGAGGGCATAAAACCCAGGGACTCTCAGCATCTCCTCCTTT
This sequence comes from Pseudonaja textilis, assembly GCF_049901715.1. Lineage (NCBI taxonomy): Eukaryota > Metazoa > Chordata > Lepidosauria > Squamata > Elapidae > Pseudonaja > Pseudonaja textilis. The sequence goes on along the minus strand of NW_028262757.1, from coordinate 41,280 downwards.
TCTACCCAGGATCTCCAAGCCATGTAGTCCTGTCCACCATTCAACCATCTTTCCAAGCAGTCGCCGTGTTTCCAGTGTCTTTCTTCCCCACTTGGAACTTATCAGTTTCTATCCATTATGTCCTAAAAGTCCTCAAAATCCTGTCCTTAGAATTTGGGTGGGGGAATGCAAATTTTCATCCCATCAACTGGAGCTGAAGGTGTTTTGTTGGTGAAAAGACCGGTCTGGGTTTCTTAATGGGCACAAAACATCCATCTCTAAAGGCTTCAGACATTTGCTGAAAGCTGTTCAGACCGCTTTCTGACTTTGTTATAAAAAAAAAAAATCCTCTGGGGGAATATAATATTTTGACTCTTTTTGTTCTGCCTTCTGTACAGAGGTAGATTTTGTCCTCTGTACAGATCCAGATGGATAAACTCAACAAAGCATCCATACAAAGTCTTTATTATTGGTTCATCAGGTATCCTCATAACTCACCTTTATGACAAAGTTCTTCTTCATGTCCAATCCTTTGTATATCTGTCTTTGTAGGTAAAAAGATAGTTATCTCTTTATCCCCGTCGCGGTAGAAAGAGCAGCTACCACGAGTCAGTGAGTTCAGGCAAGAGTGAAGAAACCTCCCCCAACCCATCAAGGGGTCAATTTAGTGACCAATCAGGATTACAGATGTGGTCACGTGACATGGATTACATTTCCCAGGATACCTTAACTACATTTACCATGACGCATTCCCTTAAGGGGACAGCTCACAAATCCGAACTAATTATCCAATTCCCATACCACGACTGTGACTTGCAACGTCCTGTCAATTTTGTTTGTCGGAAGCCAATTCTGAAGGTTCCAAATGATGATTCCACGACTGTGGGACACTGCAAGTATCATAATTGCAAGCCAGTGGCACCCCCACAAATAACTGTGAGGGCCAGAAAGGTCTACTTTTTCAGCACCATTGTAAGTGGCAGGTGAGGACTTTCTATAAAACTGAACATCCCAAATGATGCTCGGTAGCTATTATTTAAAAAAATCTTAGGTTAAGCACAGTTGTACCAGGATATTAAATGGAAATCCTGTGTTTGTTTGCTACATAGGGAAGTTTTAAAAAAAAATCATCACAGAAGACAGCAGTGGCATTATCAGTTTCCAAGAAAAAAAAACATGTCCCTAAAATCACAAGTTAACGTACCCTAATACGAAGGAGAACCAGTTTTAAAGCATGCACCATCAATGGAATAAAATCTGGGGAGCAAAAGAATATGTAGTGTAGAAAGTTAGCAACCACTCCTCTCCTAGAAGAATGAAATATTTTGAGAAACATTAAAAAGGCAGAATGTTATATTTCCCTGGAGGGAGAAAGCAGTCCCCACCTTCCTAAATAGCCCACAGCAGATGTCAGCACTTAAGAGAGAGAGAGAGATAGAAAGCAAATACTGTCAACGCATGGCTGAGCAGAGAGAATGGGAGAGCTCTTCCTCCTGGCAGGCAGGGAAGCTGCATGGCTGAGCCTGTGCTGTCTTCCGCCCCATGCGGTGCTGCTCACTTGCCTGGCCAGTGTGTGTCAGAAGAGCGAGAGGCAGGAAAGTTTGCCCAAGTCTTCTCCTCCTTCATGGGCATACATAGAGCATGCAGACATCTCGTGGCGCTCTGCTGCTGCTTGGAAGATGTCCTGCTCTTTAAGGTACTTTGACACGGAGGGGAGGGGGATGATAAAGGGACAGGCAGGGCATCTTTGCTGTGAAGGGAGGCAGAAAAGTCTTCCCCATACACACAGAGAGCACACACACAGTGCCGGGAGGACTTTCTGTGAGGAGATGGTGTGTGGGTGAGCCATGAGTCCTTACGGCGCCGTGAGTTGTGTGCACACTCGGTGTGTGTGTATGCTGGAGAAGGAGGAGAAGACTTGGGCAAATCTTTCTTCCTCCCTTCGCTCCGCTGCTGCTCGGAAGTCAGCCGCCGCAGTCTGTCCTTTTAAGGTACTTCAAGGCATCGGGGAGGAGGGACCATAAAGGGACAGGCAGGGCACAGGAGCTGCAGAAAAGTTCAGTAAGTCTTCGCCTCTTTTTGTCAGCCCAAGGGCGGAAGGGGAGGAAAGGTAAGGTACGTAGGCAATCGCCCTGTCTCTGCAGCATCGGTCATGTGACTGGGTGGGTGTGGCCCAATGTCACTCATGGCAGGGTGCCGCCCCCACCTTGCCATGAGTGATGTCAAGTTCGCTACGCCCACCCAGTTACATGACCCAAGCCATGCCCACAGAACTGGTGATGGTAAATTTTGAATCCCACCCCTGCTCAGATAGATCCAGGGGAGGGATTCTACCAGTTCTGTCCACCTCTGTAGAACCGGTAGTTCCGAAGAGCAGCAGACAGAGAGCATACATACAACCAGTTCTATGTCTGCTGCTGTTTCGGCCCACCCGGCCGCCCGGGCTGTTACCTGACCTTTATTTCCTGATTTTTCAACCGCAGCTGCTTTGCGCGACATAGCTGAGGTTGAAAAAGCAGGGGAAAAGGGCTTTTCCAACCGCTGCGCACTTGCACGCAGCGCTGCTCAGCTGTCCCGGCAGTTCAGCAGGTTGTAAATTGCACTCGCGTGCAAAGCGTGCGTGACGCAGAGCAACAGAACCGGTATAGTTATACCAGCCAGATCCCACCCCTGGATAGATCTGTTCCACCAACAGAGCCTGGAAAGTATAGGGAGCTCTCACGCCAGAGCGCAAGACCTTCTGTTAGGGAGAAAGGAGAGACTGTGTGAAAATGGAATGGAAAAGTGAATGAGAGAGTTGAACGTGGGCAACCAGCTGGAAAGTTACTGAGTGAAGTCCTGTTAGGAGGGGTCCTTATCTCTGGAAAGCACGTAGAGGTCCTCCTGGACTCTCCTGAGTTCGAAAAGTGTGGCAGGAAGAAGGGGTCCTTACCTCAAGGAAGGAAAGCAGAGGTCCTCCCATCTTCCTTGAGTCCAAAAACTGCTGTGGGTTGAAATGTCAGGGAAGGAGGCACCCTTACTCTCTTCAGAGAACAGTAGATTCCTTCCGGACCCCTTTTTGGCCTTCAAACTGACAGCCATATTCCCTTGGTAGGAGGCGTCCTTACTCTGGGAAGGGAACCAGAGTCCTCCCGGACCCTTTTTGTCTGAAAACTGTGATGGGGCGAGTTTCCTTAGGAGACTCGATTTGCCGGAGATCCAGCTATAGCTCAAGGGTTGTGGTATTCTCCCCCTAAGGGGAATTCCTTCATGCCTGGGATGAGAAGCAATTGCCCGCCCAGGCGGGAATGAGGAAGAAGCTCATGTGCAAGTTATGAGAAATGGTCTCTGCTCAGAGACGAAGCTGGAGAACCAATTTGGCTAAATAAAGGTACTTAAAAGAAAATGGAAACCTATAAATAGGAATGTTGGGGGGGTTGTTTGTTAAGTTTGTTCTCCCTCTTCCTTTCTGTCTTCCGTGCAACCATGTTATATTTATTAGGATTTTGCCTTCCTAAGTTGAGTTAACTGAGATGTATGGTGGGAAACCAGGGTGTAAACCCAAGAGTTCTGTTTTCCTCTCCTTTCTCCTTGTTTGCGTGTGTGTTTGTGTGTCTGTTTTTCAGTCTTTGTGTGCCCTTGAAGTAATTGCAACAGTTAAATGTATCTGATCCCTACAGATAAGAATTTTAAATTGTGAGGAAAAAAAAAAGAATGAAAGCAATGGGTTGGTCTGGCCAACAAAATATGGTGAAGAGAACCATTTTTCCTTCCCTCTCTGTACCTTTAAGAACAGCCCAAAGTTATGAGGGAATGTTTTAAGTCCATTTACAGGAAAAGTTTCATTCTTGCATTTACTGTATGTGTTTAAATGGTTTTATCTGTCCATCCTTTTCCTAAGCATGTGAATCCAACTTCTTCTTCCCATCTGTAACGTTACCCATTTGTTGAGACTGGTTTATCGGTTCAATAACTGCAGTACTGATGTTTCTTTTTCAAACCCTGCCTGCAAGCTATCCACACACACACCCCGCCACGCTATCTCAATCTCTTATCCTCCAACAAGCCTTTCCTGGGAGAGTCACCCACAAAGGGAAGAGGGGGCCCTGCAGAAACGACCTGTGGAAGCTGATCACACTGACCCAGGTGCTGCCTCCAGAGGAGACCATCCATTCCAGCCAGGTAATTGGGTTTGGATCCAGCCATCCACTAGAAGTTCATCACAGCAACCAGCGTGGAGCAGACCTTCCCAAGCCTGACTGACTGGCCTTATCACCAAGCCAAGCCTAATAGCACCCAGCAGACATGAAAGGACCCTGAAATGGACTAAAAGACACTTTTCAATCCCCAGAAGACAGCCAGAAAGACTATGGAGGAGGGTGGAAATTCATTGTAAAATTTTCTTTCTTGCCTCACTTACGTTGTAATTTGTTAAATGGATTCATGGGGGAATGACATTTGGGAGCGGTTGGCACAGCATGTTCTGTGTCATCAGGTTTCCCCGGTGGTGTCTCAACATCTAGTTTCGCCACAGCTGATGGCTTGGGTCACCGCTGGGAGGGGGGGATAATGGCATGAATTACCTCCTTGCGGCAGCTGTTCAACTGTGGTTTGCTGGACAAGGCATCAGCGAGTAGGTTCTTCCCTCCCCCTCCGGGATATGTTTTAATTCGAAGTTAAACCATTTGAAGTACCGCGCCCAGCTACGGCCACATCACTGGCATCTCCCTAGACCATGAATGATTGTTCGGTATCAGGGTGCTTAAGGACTGGGTCCTCAGCAAACGTATTAAATAATTCCATTGGCTCATTTTTAAGTGATTGTCCACTAGGACTCCAAGATCCCTTTCACAGTTACTGGCATTAAGCCAGGTTTCACCTAGTTCCGTGATGGCGAACCTCTGGCACACATGCCACAAGTGGCACAGAGCCCTCTCTCTGGGGACATGAGCCATCGCCCCAGCTCAGCATTGCATGCACGCATGAGTCCCACTGGCCAGCTGATTTGGGGGTCTCTGCCGCGCATAGACAGGGGCAGGGCAGCCACCCGCAGCCTGATTTGCTCCCAGGAGGCTGCAGGGAGGCCTACAAGGCCCAAAATGGGGTGTGCGGGGGGCATGTGCACATGCACAGGGAGCAGGGGGAGCTTATGGGGTTCTGTGCGCTTTCGCAGTGGCGTGCAGGGGGATCAAAGAGGTATTGCATTATAGACACGGGTATGTGCTCGCGCACTTTTGGCACATGACACCAAAATGGTTAGCCATCACTGACCTAGTTTGTACCTATGTCATTGTTTTTTCTTATCTAAGTGTAAAACTTTATTTTTACCTGTGTTGAATATCATTTTGTTAGATAGGGCCCACTCTTCAAGTCTGTCAAGTCTTTTTGGATCTTGACCTTATCTTCTGGAAATTCTTTCCAGCTGAGTGACATCTGCAAATTTGATGAGTTCACCTTCTATTCCCTCATCTAAACCGCTTATAAAGATTTGGGGCAGTACTGAGCCTAAAATGCAATCTGGGGTACCCCACTGTTTACTTCCCTCCATGTGGGTGTAGTTCCATTGAGGACGACACCTTGAGTATAATTTGTCAGCCAGTTAGAAACCCATTTTGTGGTGGCTGGCTATCCCACATTTCTCTAGCTTGCCAAGAACTAGGTTGTGATCTAGTGCTTTACCGAAGGTTGTGATCAAATACTTTACTGAAAACTAAGTATACTATGTCCACAGCCTTTCAGCTGGTCCACTAATTTAGTCACTTTGTCAAAGAATGAAATGTTAGTTTAGCATGATTTGTTTTTGATCAACCCATGTTGGTTACTGGTTATAACTTTGTTTGCTTCTAGGTGTTCACAGATTGATTGCCTGGATATGTTTTCCAAGATGTTACTGGGTATTAATGTCAGGCAGATTTGTCTATAAATTCCTGGATATATCTTTTTTGAGGATGGGAACAACATCCGCTCTTTTCCAGTCCTCAGTTACAGATTGTCCTGAACTTACAACCATAACTCAGTCCAAAAGTTATGTTGTTAAAGTGAGAAATGTGTTAAGTGATCCTTGCCCCATTTTATGACTTTTCTTGCCACATTTGTTAAGTGAATCATTGCAGTTGTTAAATTAGTAACACCAGGGTTGGGCTTCAAAAATTTTAGCAATGGCAAAACTTCCGGTTGCAAGGCTTCAGCGGCGGCATGAATCTGCGATCATGCACAATTCCTGCTGCGCTCGCTGTTGAAGTGCCTCCGATCCAGCCGGGTTTGGAGGCTGTCATTACCCCATAGAGGTAACGAAAGACAGAGGAGATCCGGGCAGGGGTCTGGGGATATCGCAACCCCTTTCCCCAGCCGGCTAGACTCCTTTTTCCTAAGGCGGTGGAGCAGCGGTCAGTAATGGCCGCCACAAAGAAACCTTCAGCCGGACAAGATCGTGCAGGAGGAAGTGTTAGAAAGTGAAAGTTCTTTGGCTGAACTGGGACTCTAAGATATATCCAAATACCCTGGAACTAAAAAAAATTTTTGAATGATATATTGTTTCCAAACGAGACTGTGAAAGCGGTGAATGAAAGTGTTAAAAGGGAAAGTTCACTCTCCTTCCTTACGGAGATAGCAAATGGACATTGAAAAACCTGCTTTGGCACAGAAGGTAAAAATCCAAAGTTTTTTGCTATAAGTGGGAAGGGAGAGGTAAAAAAAAAAAACTTATATTAAGATCTTGCTGGAGGAGACGGCTTGGAATTTATAAGATTAGAAATTAACTGCAATAAGACTTCAAAATATATTTTGGAACTTTGTAATTGATATTGCCCCAGGAGGAGAAAGTGTGAAGAAGGTGCTAAATGAAACATTTTGTGTTTGTTTGGATTGCTTGATGACTTTGGGACCTTTGGAAATTACTCTAAGATTAAAAACATTTGGGTTGTTTTAAAAAAAGAAGAAAAAAAATCTTACAATGGCATTATCTGTGGAAGAATTAAAAATGGAATTTGAAAAATTAAAAGAAGAGGAACAAGAAGGCAAGGGCTCTTTTGGATCTGTTTTTCATTTCTTAGAAATGGTGATTTCTACCTATCAGCAAATACAACAATAACAACAACAACAAGCGATCTTTAATGGACAAATAACTTTAGCCAAGAAAGAAAGGAGGAAGAGGGGAAGGAAAATGGAGAATTTAAGACTCAAAAAAAACAACCAAGAAAGAGAAAAATAAGGTGAAAAATTGATATGATGTCAGAAAGCAACAGAAAAGAGGAATACAACAAAGAGGGGAGGTTAAAAAGGTGGAGGTTAAGAGAGCGGAGGTTAAAAAGGCCAGATTGGATAAGAAAGGAAGGGAAAAAGGGAAAAGAAGTCATAATGGCTTGAAACAAGATGAGAAAAAGCAGATTTTTTTTAGAGATAAAGGGTAAAGTACAATTAAAAAGAGATTCTGCAAAAGTACACAAATTGTATTGTAGTATTTGTATTTGAAATAGAAAATTGGAATATTATAAGAACTAATAAAATGTTAAAATATCAAGATGCTTAAGATTTAATGATAGATTTTAATTTGCTATTGTTTTAATGTCATTATAAACTTGTCATTTTCTTATTTTAAAGGGTAGTATCTAAAATGTATTAAGCAGAATCAGAATGGAAATTATATATTTAACTATATTATAGTTTTGTTGTTTTCTTATTTTAAAATGTAGTATGTAGAGTGTACTAAGCAGAATCAGAATGGAAATTATGTATTATCTTAAGTGTTAAATTTTGGGGAAAGATAGAAAGGCGTCATACTTCAATTAGTGATTACAGGAGAAATTTTGTGTTAAAGAGAAGAGATAAATAGATAATTGGAAAAGAACGGACAAAAGATACAAGTATAATGATTTAAATTAAGATGAAATAAATAAAATAGAATTAAGAGAGTGAAAAGAGGGAAGAAGTTATATAGAAAATATAGAATGGTAAATAAGATAAGTAATGGGATACAAGATGAGCATGAATTTGATTTAGGTCTGTACAAAAAGATGTAACCCGGGGTTAAGCCACTTTCCAAAAAGAAGTTTTATGTTTCTATGTTTTGTGTTTTTGTGTGTTTATGTTTGATTGAGAATTAATAAAACCTTGGAGGAATGTTAGAAGAGAATAATTGTAAACAAATCAGATGAAAATATAAGTATAATGAATAAAAACATATAAAATAGACAAACATCACAAACTTTCCCATGGGAATGACATGACTGTGACACTGGATCCATTATAAGTCAGTTGTCAAGCATCTGAACATAAATGACACAACCGTGGGGGGATGCTACAACGGTCGTGTGTGAAAAATGATCATAACTCTCTTTTTTCAGTATCATTGTAACTTCGGTCACTAAATGGACTCTTGTAAGTTGAGGTCTACCTAAAGTACTCCCGTGTTCCAAGGACTTTGAAACGTATCTTCATCTGGTTCTGAAATCACCTTTGCTGGTTCCTTCAGAACTCTGGGATGTAGCCTGTCCAAACCCAGTGATTTGAATTGGTCTAGAGCTGACAGCTGTTCTCTTACCTTATTTTTCCATATTCTAATTTGCATTCCTAACCTGTCAGTTGCAGTTCTGTTTTGATAAGTTGATTCGTGTTTTTCTTTATCAGTGAAAAAACATGCAAATTATCTTCTTTATAACCTAATCCCTGTTCTTATACTCCTGTGAATTAAGGAGGTGTCCCTCTGAGCCTCTTCAGAATAGGATTCATATGCTGTGGACTTGATACACTCCTATGGTTTCTCTCCTGTGTGAGTTCTTAGGTGTATCACCACTCTGGAATTCCAACAGAAACTATTTCCAAAAGTCAGGACACTCATACAGTTTCTCTCCTGTGTTGAATTCTCTGATGTCTCACTAGGCTGCAATTACCATAGAAACTTTTACCGCAGTCAGGACATTCAAAGGGCTTCTTTCCTGTGTGAATCCTCTGGTGTGTCACCAGGCTGGAACTCTGACTGAAAGTTTTCCCACAGTCAGGACATTCAAAGGGCTTCTCTCCTGTGTGAGTCCTCTGGTGTTTCACCAGGCTGGAATGATCATAGAAACATTTCCCGCAATCAGGACATTCAAAGAGTTTTTCTCCTGTGTAAATCCTCTGGTGTGTCACCAGGCTGGAATTTGTACTGAAACTTTTCCCAGTCAGGACATTCAAAGGGCTTCTCTCCTGTGTGAATCCTCTGGTGTCTCACCAGGCTGGAATTCTCACTGAAACTTTTCCCACAGTCAGGACATTCAAAGGGCTTCTCTCCTGTGTGAATCCTCTGGTGTGTCACCAGGCTGGAATTTGTACTGAAACTTTTCCCGCAGTCAGGACATTCAAAGGGCTTCTCTCCTGTGTGAATCCTCTGGTGTGTCACCAGGCTGGAATTTGTACTGAAACTTTTCCCACAGTCAGGACATTCAAAGGGCTTCTCTCCTGTGTGAATCCTCTGGTGTGTCACCAGGTGGAAATTTGTACTGAAACTTTTCCCACAGTCAGGACATTCAAAGGGCTTCTCTCCTGTGTGAATCCTCTGGTGTGTCACCAGGCTGGAATTCTCACTGAAACTTTTCCCGCAGTCAGGACATTCAAAGGGCTTCTCTCCTGTGTGAATCCTCTGGTGTGTCACCAGGCTGGAATTCTCACGGAAACTTTTCCCGCAATCAGGACATTCAAAGGGCTTCTCTCCTGTGTGAATCCTCTGATGTGTCACCAGGTGGGAATTTGTACTGAAACTTTTCCCGCAGTCAGGACATTCAAAGGGCTTCTCTCCTGTGTGAATCCTCTGGTGTGTCACCAGGCTGGAATTCTCACTGAAACTTTTCCCGCAGTCAGGACATTCAAAGGGCTTCTCTCCTGTGTGAATCCTCTGGTGTTTCACCAGGCTGGAATTATCACTGAAATTTTTCCCGCAGTCAGGACATTCAAAGGGCTTCTCTCCTGTGTGAATCCTCTGGTGTGTCACCAGGCCGGAATTCGCACTGAAACTTTTCCCACAGTCAGGACATTCAAAGGGCTTCTCTCCTGTGTGTGTCCTCTGGTGTATCACCAGGCTGGAATTTCTACTGAAACTTTTCCCGCAGTCAGGACATTGAAAGGGCTTCTCTCCTGTGTGAATCCTCTGGTGTACCACGAGGCTGGAATTATCACTAAAATTTTTCCCACAGTCAGGACATTCAAAGGGCTTCTCTCCTGTGTGAATCCTCTGGTGTGTCACCAGGCTGGAACTCTGACGGAAACTTTTCCCACAATCAGGACATTCAAAGGGCTTCTCTCCTGTGTGAATCCTCTGGTGTGTCACCAGGCTGGAATTTGTACTGAAACTTTTCCCGCAGTCAGGACATTCAAAGGGCTTCTCTCCTGTGTGAATCCTCTGGTGTGTCACCAGGCTGGAACTCTGACGGAAACTTTTCCCGCAGTCAGGACATTCAAAGGGCTTCTCTCCTGTGTGAATCCTCTGGTGTCTCACCAGGCCGGAATTTCTACTGAAACTTTTCCCACATACAGGACATTCAAAGGGCTTCTCTCCTGGGCGAATCCTCTCGTGTGTCATCAGGCTGGAAATATCACTGAAACTTTTCCCGCAGTCAGGACATTCAAAGGGCTTCTCTCCTGTGTGAATCCTCTGGTGTGTCACCAGATAGGAACTCTGACGGAATCTCCGTCAATCTCCATTGACTTTTCATGTAACGTATGCTTGATTTTCACACATTACTTTTCCCAGCTAGAAATCTCTTCTTCATTTTCTCTCGTTTCTGTCTCACCTGCTGAGGAAGGTGAAGAATTGTGTGGTGCTCTGAAGGAAATGGAAAATATTTTGATTTCTGGACTGACTTGCTTTGCTATTCAATGTTGCTTGTTATTCTGGGTTGTGCAGAGTGTTCTTATTGCCATCCTCTTTGTCTATTAGATTGAAATAAATTCAATTGAAATAAATTCTTTAATGGTTGCAGAAGATGAGAAAAAAAGAAAAACATTTACATTACAATGAAAAATGATGAAATTCACTTGTTGACTGGGTCAATCATAAATTCTTAGCAGTGCAAATGATTGTTTTCCAATACAGTCAAGTGAAAAAGAAAGTACCCTCTCTTTCATTTCTATGGTTTTACTTATCAGGGTATTATAAATATCATTGCAACAGAACAGAATAGAATAATAGAATTGGAAGGGACCTTGGAGAAGATCGTCTAATGCAGCCCCTAGTCAAGCAGGAGACCCTATACCATTTCAGAGAAGTGGCTGTCCAATCTTTTCTGAAAAGCCTCAAATGGTGAGATTGGTTGGCACAGTGGCGGGAACAGCTAAAAAATAGCGGAGCTCCGCCGAGCTCTGTGAAAACCAGCCGGTATCTGCTTGCTGGGAGACCCTACAGAGTCAAAGCTGCCCTGGAGAGGTAGTGAAGGAAGAAGAGGTGCTTCATTGGTCACGAGGAAACCACAATTTCCTCATTAGGGCCAAAGAAAGCTCTCCCAAATGGCAGCAGGGATGACGGCCATTTTGGCAAGTCACAAGCTGTGACAACTGGGACAATAAGAATTATGCTGGAGTGGTTTATAGACAGAAGATTGAAACTGGGTGAGATACCTTCCAACTTTTATTCTAAAGATAAAATAATTTGAAAAAATAATCTCCAAATATTAAGAAAGCAGCTACTGGATACATGGAGAAAGATTAAAGACTCAGCTGTGAAAGACATATCTAATGGAAGCTTTAAAACAGAGAAACTCTGGAAAAGATTTAACGTCTTGAAAAGTGATTATTGAGAGAAACTGGTTTTCTTATTTTTATTTTTAACCCCTCCCCACCATCTGTTGACAATCAGCTGTTTGATTTTTGCACCCTGTTTAATGTTGGAATTTGGAGCAAGGGAGCCCTCTACTGGAGGAATATTAACGGCAGTGTAGGAAACACAAGGGAAAGTGACAATTGTTTAATATAAACAAAGGAAAGGAGCGAAAATAAGTAACACCTGGAAGACCACTTGACTTTGACTCTATTTCAGTAGGCAATGTGGATGTTTGGAAATATCTAATGCGCTTCTTGAAGATCTTTAAGACAAACTGAATTACAAATACGTAATACTGTATTGAAATTGTTCACTGGAAGGCTGATTTAAAAGATTTGAGGAAACTTGCTGGGCAATTTGGATTTGGATTACTAATGCTACTTGATAGAACATCCTATGAGGTAAAAGAAGAAAGGTGATAGAAGAAAAAGAAAAAAGGAGACCAGGGTACTTAGAGATATAATCCTGAGACTGATTAAACTTTATTAATAATTGGCCTTATTGTTGTTTCTAGAACATTGAGATATTGGAATTATGGTGGAATATTTAGTATTTTTTAAAATATTAAAATATTAGTGATTCAGCAGGGGATAACAAATACATTGTATGAAGAAATGTTATTGATGTTTAAATGTATTTATGGAAAAAGTGATAAAGAATCATAAAGAGAGAATGATATTGTTTAAAGACAAAGCTGCGAATGTAGAAACCCCCCCCCCCCAACAAATGGGGAAAAAAGAGGAGTACAATTGGGAAAATAGTATGATGCACACGGATATATAAAAGAATCTAACATAATTACAATGTGCATGTTAAGGTTAGTGGTTGGAAGACAAGGATTATGTATATTTAATTGTATTATTATTGTTAGGTAAAGGTTAAGGTTCCCCTCGCACATATGTGCTAGTCGTTTCCGGCTCTAGGAGGCAGTGCTCATCTCCATTACAAAGCTGAAGAGTCAACACTGTCCGAAGACCCGAAGACATCTCCATAGTCATGTGGCCGGCATGAGTAAACACCGAAGGCTTACGGAACGCTGTTATCTTTCCACCAAAGTGTCCCATATTTTTCTACTTACATTTTTACATGCTTTTGAACTGCTAGGTTGGCAGAAGCTGGGACAAGTAACGGGAGCTCAAATTATTGACTCATACATTTTTTCACACATGACTTCTCTGTTTTGGCTTTCTTTTTACAAAATAAATGATGACTTGATGTAATATGTCATGTGTTGTTGTTCATCTGTGGTTGTATTTACCGACTTTTAAGAACTTCTAAGGACCAAATGATTTTTATTATGTCCTGATATGTAAAATCATAGAAGTCAAGGAGAGTGTACTTTCTTTTTCACATGACTGTATATCTGGACGTCCTGGGGAGAGATTTTCTACATTTCTATATCTTATCTGTCAAGTGCCAGCTGTCTCTTATGTAATAAAGCAAAAGCAAAGAAATGTATAAATGTCAGATTATATTCATTAACTGGCAGAGACCTGGTTAACAAGTCAGCAAGTGAGTAAGCATGGCAACAAACCAGCCAATGGGAGATGACAGCCTGGGTGTGGTTTGGCTCTGTGTGCTTTGCGGAGATTGAAACTGAAACTAACATGCTTGCTTGCTAAAACTGTTATCTGCTCTGAGCTGCTGCTGCTTGTTTTTGCTTACTTTGTGTTGAAAGAATCTACAAATGGTATTGTAAACTTCACTCATTTTATTATGTTTATAAAGAAGTTAATGATCCTGCTGAATCAGTCATCTGTGTGTTTTCTGGACTTGAATTTCTGCAGAAACTTTAACAATAAATATCTGCCTTACACTATGTTCTGGGTTCCTTCCTTCTTAGGAGGGACAAGTATTTATTCAGACTAATAAATGCATTGGCTTATCAACACCCATACTTGTCTTTTATTGAGCTACACCTGTCAATCTGCATGACACTAGCTGTACATATGTGGGGACTTTAACTGATGAAATGATGCCTCAAGCCTCTGCAAGATTTGAAGCACCAGTTTTACCTGTGGAAGCCATAAGCTACAAGTAAGGGCAGAAAATGCCTTCCACAACCCCTTTGGTGACATCCCAATTGAAGTAGTCCTCACTTACTGACTGCAATTGGGACTGGCATCTTTGTCACTAAGGGGGCGATCAATAGCTATTTTTAAAAAACTGATGCATTTAAGCACAGTTGAACCTGCTGAATACACGGATGGGGGAACCAATAGGAAAACACGGTGCTTGTAAGCTAGAAATGGAAGGAAAACAACCCAGACAAGATCAAGCGACACATCAATCCGATGTTGTTGCCCGGAAAACATCAGGTCCGCTACAGAATTATTGAGTTGGGGGGACCTTGGAGGTCTTCTAGTCCATCCCCTGATCAGGCAGGAGACCCAATTTCATTCCGAACAAACGGCTGTCCAATCTCCTCCGAAGACCCTGCAGTCACGGAGCCCCCACAACCTCTGGAGGGGAGCCATTCCCAAAGGATCCACCGTCGCTTGAAAGAGGCTTTTGAGATCTTCCCCCCAGCAGAGAATCGCAGCCACCAGTTTCACAGCCTGCAGCCCCAGCGGGCTCCGATCTGGGGAGGGAAGGAACCTGCAGCTGACACGCTTCAGCCCAGTTGCTTCTCTGCTTCCAGGCCGCGGAGGGAACCGAACAGCCCGACTTGCTCCCGGACTCTCCTCCCACCTGCTGCCCCCAACTCACCTGCCAGCTGCTGCTTCCATCCTAGGAAGAGCACAGAAGCCGCTCTGCGCACCACCTTCCTCCCACGAACGATCCGGAAGAGGAAGTTCCTCTCTGCGCTTTTCATCTCCTCCCCTCCTTTCTAGCAATGAAGTACTCAATGGTTTAAAAACTCCTTTTTTAAGCTCAAGCACAGATGCCACTAAGATGTGGAAGTCTTTCTTGGCACAGATGTTTCCTTACCGCCATCTAGCGACCGGAGGTGGAAACACGCCTGTCCAATCTCCACCAAGCATTTGGGAGATGTTTTCATCTTCTTCTATTTACTGTATATAAACGAAATCTCCAGTACCGTAAAGCCTACAAACTTGAGCCTGTCAAATCTTTTTGGGACCTTGAGCTTGTCTTCTGGGATGTTGGCAATTCCTGCCAGTTTAGTGTCATTTACAAACTTGATGAGTTCCCCTTCTATTCCCTGTCTAGATAGTTTATGAAGATTTTGGTCAGTGCTAGGTCTGAAATTCAATCTGAGAATACCCCACTGCTTATTTCCCTCCGTGTGGGTGTAGTTCCATTGAGGACTACATGTTGAGTACAATTTGTCAGCCACTTAGGAATCCATCTTGGACCCCCTCCTCAGATAGAAAAAGAAACCACGAGGTAGGAAAAAAATCAAGTGCTTTACTAAAATCTAAGAATACGATGTCCACAGCACTTGCTGGTCCACTAATTTAGTCATTTTGTCAAAGAATTAAATAAGGTTTGTTTGGCATGATCTGTTTTTGATCAACCCATGTTGGCAACTGGTTATTATTTTGTTTGCTTCTAGGTGTTCACAGATTTGTTGCCTGGATATATTTTCCAAGATGTTACCAGGTATTAATGTCAGGTTGATCTGTGTGTAATTTTCTGGATTTCTCCCCCCCACACCCCTTTTTTTTTTTTTTGAAGATGGGAATCCCATCAGCACTTTTCCATCCTGCTACAGATAGTCCGGAATGTACAACCACAGTTGAGCCCAAAATGTATGTGGTTAAATTAGTAACATGGTAATAACAGTCGTCAAGTGAGTGAATCTGGTTTCCCCATTAACATTCCTTGTCAGCAGGTCACAAAAGAAGATCACAAGACTCTGGGACACTACACCCGTCATAAATCTGAGTCAGCTGTTCAGCATCCGAATGTAACTCATATGACCATGGGGGTGCTACAATGGTCAGAAGTGTGATAAATGGTCATAAGTCATTTGTTTCAGTGTCATTGTAACCTAAGTCACTAAATGAAATGTTGTAAGTTGAGGACTAACTCTAGTTTCCCCATACTTCAAGATCTTTGAAACGTATCTTTCAATGGTTCTGAAATCACCTTTGCTGGTTCCTTCAGAACTCTGGGATGCCGTCCATCCAGACCCAGTGATTTGAATTGATCTAGAGCTGACAAGATATTCTCTTACTTTATTTTTTTGCATTCCTAATCTGGCACTCATGGTTCTGTTTTTGATAAGTTGTGTGATGTTCTTTTTGGGTGACATGTAAAGTATTTTCTTTGTACCTTCTCCCCCCTTCTTATAGTCCTGTGAATTAGCAAGATTTGTCTGAGTCTCCTCTGAATAGGATGCACATGCTGCAGACCTGGGAGACATCTTCCCCTCACCTCTTTAGTCATGGAGTTTGCATATCTCCCAAGGCCAGTGTCAGGGTTCCAAAAGATGCCCTAATTAAATCATCAGTTTCAAGCCGAGCTTCAAAAGAAGTCCAGTTATTAGGATCTTCATGACTGCACGGACCAAATGAAGCCGATTCTGACCTGTTAATTCGGGCTTTACCTCTGACCCTGTCAGTCACATTCCCCAAAGAAGCAATTTAGGTTTCCGTGGAGACGACCTCAGTGTCATCAGTTGGAATGTGCCTTGTTTTGACTGAAATGCCAGCTCCTTGATGTACCTGTGAAGTTCGCTTTCCTATCCCCCTTGCCTTTGGCAACAGGAGAGCAGGTCAGGGATGCTTTGTGAGTTGACAGCCAGTTTCTTCAGTCTGAGCATAGGGAGGGTATAGGATAGGGTGGATATAGTGCTGGGCTAGGAGCACGGAGGTACACTTTGTGTTCTCCGCTCAGTCATAGAAAGTCCCCAGTGATTATCCACACAGACCATAGAGTTAGATTCACTCGCAAACTTCTGAGATGCCCTTGCACCCCAATAGCGGTATAGACAGCTAAAAGTCTTGTAACTAAACATTGGACCTGAGTGGCCACAGGAGGAAGAATCGGAGAGGAATTTCTGGACCAGTGAGTTGTGTCAAGGTGTTTACATTCCTTGACCATATCACACAAAGCGCATAGTTGGCGGAGTTTGGGGGAGAGAAAGACTTCTGCTGCTTTCCTTGCATGCAGCCAAAAGCAGAAGCAGCAGAGACCCTGGGAAAATTCCCCCCAAAAGTCTACAGGAAAATCCCCCACCCCGTTTTCCTACCAATCAATCGTTCTTTATTTGGGATCGCAGGATACGTCTCTCTCTCCCCGTCTACCCGAGAATGGAGCTGAAAAGCAGGTTAGTGAAGGAATGTGGCTGCCTTGAAAGGGGTGTGTGTGAGGGACCTCTGTGTGTGTGTGTGTGTGTGTGTGTGTGTGCATGTGTGTACAAGAGAGAGAGAGAACGCCAGCCCTCCAAGGTTAGATTGGATCTCTCCCTCTCCCTCCCTCCATGCCCCCCAGCGTCAGTGGTGGAGCATCAGTGTTTGGCCAGCAGGGAGCCAGGCAAGGCGTGTCACTCGCTTTTTGGCCGTGAAAAAAGCAGACTGGGGGGTCAGGCAAGGCGTGTTGGGAAAAAGTAGGACACCCCTCAGCAAGACAGCCTAGCCATTTTTTCGGGGTCTAAGAAACATGGTAGAAGGCAAAACCAACGGCGGGGAGGGAAATCCACCCCTAGGGTGGCTTGCTGACATTTGTGGGAACGTCGGTCCCATATTCCTGAGCTGCAGTAGTCACAGGACTGGCCCTTTGGTCATCAACAGCCAGTCTTGTGACTACTGCAGCTCTGGAATATGGGACCGACTTTCCCATCAACGTCAGCAAGCCACCATCAGTCAAAATTCATAGTAGTAGTTGGCGGGATTTAAAATTATGAGTTTGGTGGTCCCTGAGGTCCAAAAGGTTGGTGACCCCTGCTGTAGATAATCCCCTCTGACTCTTAGGTTGGCTTTGGGAACATTGAAAGGGTTTCTGACTCCTAACCAACTCCATATGGTCAGCTGTCCAAAACCCATGTGGTTCAGCCCCCAGCCTCCATTTTGTCTCCAGTGCCTTTCTCCCAGCTTGGAACTGGAGCTGAATATTTCTTCCAACAGTTGCCTTTATTTAATGTTGCTTGATATCTTTATATAGCCCTGTGAGAGATTCAGAGGCTTTGGGATCATTGCAAAGCATTTCCAACTCCTAAATATAATAAGATGAGATACGATAAAGATGGTGCACTAAAATGTGACATCAAGGAAAAACGGATTAAATATGTTTTTACTATTTTAAATTTTAGAAATTTTGCACATGTTTAAATTTGAAAGTTCTTCAAGTTAAGACTCAGGCCAAGAGCCTCTTGGTTTCTCCACACACCTGGCCCGGTCCTGGTTGTTGGGTGTCCTTCACGTAATGAGAGCTGTTTAAAAAATTATAACCTGTCTTTCTGACTGGTGTTAGGGAAATAAATATTGGAATTCTTTGGTGTCTTCCAATCTCAGAAAAACCAGGATCATTCATCTGCCTAGCTAAAATATCACTTCCGCTGCTAAAAAAAAAAGTTCCTTCCTATATTTGAAGGATACATTTTTGAAAATAACATTAAGGAGCCCTGAGGGACAAGTGAAAGAAGAGGAAACATGTTCTGTTCACAGAAATTCTGACACTTTCCTTTATTTGTCTTTCTCAAAAGCTATTCAAGGTTCTTACGCAGTGCTGTTTTAGAAATTAAAAATTATCTACTATACAATTTTTCCCCTCACATCTCCCGACCAAGGGGGGAGGGGGGAACCACACAATTATCAGTCCATTGATGCTGCTCTCAGGCCCCAGCTCTCAAAGGGCAACAAGGAGGCAACTCCAAGCAAAGGAGGTCACAGCAAGAGTTGCAAATAAACTGGAAATCCTGTGCTCAAAACCACAATTCCTTTCTCCTCAACTCAATATTCCGATAGGTCTTCTCCATGAAGGTCTCCTGCATGGCACAACAGCCTTTACATTTGATATTTTACACAAGTTTCGTCACTGCCCCAAACTCCCCCAAATATACTTGCTATTCATATAGTTTTTTCTACTTGCGTGCCTCATTCCTGACACAATATGAACAGACATGCTTGATTTTCTGAATTCCTGGAACTGTTTGGAAAAGATGAACTTTGAAACGCTTCTGCTTCTCTTCTCCTCTCATTTTCTCCTTATATGAGGAGCCGCAATCTGCAACTATAGCCTTAGTGGTCCTATCCCCAAGAGACGCTGGCTGGGGAATTCTGGGCCTGAAACTCTTGGGGTACCCAGGGAGAAAAAGGCAGGGACTCTGTACGTGGCATATTTATCATCCACCATTATAAAAATGCAATGAACACTCAAAAAAATATTTTTCACAATTTCTGCAAAAATAAATACAGGTAATCCCCAGGTTATGAGTGTTCCCTTAGTGAACATTCAAAGTTATGTGATAAGCACCCCCTGGAATTTACAAACAAATCCTGAAATTATGAATATTGGAGCTCCACGGCAGTTGTTCACTCTTACGAATGACCGCAGAGGATCTGCAACATTCACCCCGCCTACTCTGCCCCACCACCCCCGGCCAGGTCTTCCCAGGCACTTCGCTTGTGGAGTCACTTACCTTCCAAAGATATCTCTGTTATAGTTTCTTTGTCTGCATTTGCAGAGAACAGAGGCCTAACGTACCATGAGATCATGCAAGATCAGTCGCCCGAAACCTTGTGTAATCTCACACTTTAGGCCTCTATTCTCTGCAAACTGAGGCCTAGACATTTGCAAACCAATGGAAGGCTTCGGTCCTTCAGTTCTTCCCTCCGTTTGCTGATTCCTTGCCGAAGCCTGCAGGGAGATTGTTCCTGTAGGTTTCTGCAGCCCTTTGAAAAAAGCTTTTGTTGGCACCAGTGGAGCCTGGGAGGAGCAGACACACTCCTCTGAAGCCCTGTTCTTATCCTACAGGGAAAGGCTTTTTGCAAAGGGCTGCCAAAGCCTACAGGAACACAATCCTCAAGTTCTTTGCTGACAAGAAAGTAGCCTCGAGAGGCTGTACGCAGCTTCTCGAGGTTGCTTTCTCGGTGCTGGAGGCCTCATCAGGCTGATATGGGGTGAGAAAGCAGCAAATGCAAGAGAAGAAGCAGGAAGTGATGTCGTTCAATGTATGAGATTCACTCCCACTAATTCTCAAGTTACGGATTGAATGGGCAGGCTGCAATGCATTCGTAGCTCGAGGACTTTCTATATCCAGCAAATTCTGCTGGTGATGAGCAGATAGTCATTATCAAACTAATATGTCACAATTTTTTCTTTCCTCCTTCCTGTCTAAACCATATTTGCCTACAAAAAATTAGACAAATACTTTGTAGTCAAGTTAAACAGTCAATTTCTCACCTGGATTTAAAATGGGACATTAGAAATGAAATTCAAACCTTCCCTACACTCATCACTTGGGGCCTTGTGTGCATTTTCTTGTGTGCGATAAGGGTGGAATGTTTCCTGAAGCACCATCCACACTCGGAACATTCAAATGGTTTCTCACCTGTGTGTATAAGCATATGATTTAGAACGCTAGCTTTAATACTGAAATCTTTCCCACAGTCTGGACACTTGTATGGTTTCTCTCCTGTGTGAGTTCTCTGGTGTGTCACTAGGCTGGAACGCTGACGGAAACTTTTCCCGCAATCACAACATTCAAAGGGCTTCTCTCCTGTGTGAGTCCTCTGGTGTATCACCAGGCTGGAATGCAAACTGAAGCTTTTCCCACAGTCAGGACATTCAAAGGGTTTCTCTCCTGTGTGAGTCCTCTGGTGTGTCACCAGGCTGGAACTCCGACTAAAACTTTTCCTGCAATCAGGACATTCAAAGGGCTTCTCTCCCGTGTGAGTCCTCTGGTGTCTCACCAGGCTAGAACTCTGACTGAAACTTTTCCCGCAGTCAGGACATTCAAAGGGCTTCTCTCCTGTGTGAGTCCGCTGATGTGTCACTAGGCTGGAATTATCACAGAAACGTTTCCCGCAATCAGGACATTCAAAGGGTTTCTCTCCTGTGTGAGTCCTCTGGTGTATCACCAGATTGGAATTTGAACTAAAACTTTTCTCACAATCAGGACATTGAAAGGGCTTCTCTCCTGTGTGAGTCCTCTGGTGTCTCACCAGGCTGGAATTCAAACTGAAACTTTTCCCACAATCAGGACATTCAAAGGGTTTCTCTCCTGTGTGAGTACTCTGGTGTGTCAGCAGGCTGGAACTCTGACTGAAACTTTTACCACAATCAGGACATTCAAAGGGTTTCTCTCCTGTGTGAGTCCTCTGATGTGTCACCAGGCTGGAATTATCACAGAAACTTTTCCCGCAATCAGGACAATGAAAGGGTTTCTCTCCCGTGTGAGTCCTCTGGTGTATCACCAGGCTGGAATTCCAACTGAAGCTTTTACCACAATAAGGACATTCAAAGGGCTTCTCTTCTGTGTGAGTCTTCTGGTGTGTCACCAGGCTGGAATCACAGAAACCTTCCCCACCATCAGGATATTGAAAGGGTTTCTCTCCTGTGTGAATCCGCTGGTGTTTCACCAGGTTGGAACTCTGACTGAAACTTTTCCCACAGTCAGGACATTCAAAGGGTTTCTCTCCTGTGTGAATCCTCTGGTGTCTCACCAGGCTGGAATTATCATAGAAACTTTTCCCACAGTCAGGACATTGAAAGGGTTTCTCTCCTGTGTGTGTCCTCTGGTGTGCCACCAGGTTGGAACTCTGACAGAAACTTTTCCCACAATCAGGACAATGAAAGGGTTTCTCTCCTGTGTGAATCCTCTGGTGTCTCACCAGGCTGAAATTATCATAGAAACCTTTCCCGCAATAAGGACATTCAAAGGGTTTCTCTCCTGTGTGAGTCCTCTGATGTGTAACCAGGCTGAAATTCCAACTGAAGCTTTTCCCACAATCAGGACATTCAAAGGGCTTTTCTCCTGTGTGTGTCCTCTGGTGTTTCACCAGGTTGGAACTCTGACTGAAACTTTTCCCACAATCAGGACATTCAAAGGGTTTCTCTCCTGTGTGAGTCCTCTGGTGTGTCACCAGCCTGGAATTATCACAGAAACATTTCCCACAATCAGGACATTCAAACCGTTTCTCCTTGATGTGAGTCCATGTTGCCCTGCTCACTAAAGCATTTACTGCATTGGGAGCACTTGTAGGGCTTCTCTCCTGTGTGGTACCTTCCATGAAACAAAATGGAGTTGTTCTGACCAAAGGTTTTGCCAAATTCAGAGTATATTTAAGGCTTTTCTCCAGTCTGGATCCTCTCATGCATAATCAGCTGTGATTTGCAAGTTGTATCTTTCCCACAACTGGGACATCTATGGAGCGTTTCCACAACTAATATTCTTGAGGTAAAAAATCTGGATGATCCCTTGTTTAGTGATTCTTTGATTTACTGGTGATTTTCTTCCTTCCAGAATGAAGCCCGCAGCACTGTCTGCTCTACATGGCTTTCCAGTTGACCTTTTCTTATCCACTGACTTTTTCACTTCCCTCTATTGCTAAACGGAAAAATAATCTCTGTTGCTTCTACTTTTCATGTAACGTATGCTTGAATTTCACCCTCTATCTTTCCCAGCTAGGAATCTGTTCTTAATTTTCTCTCTTTTCTCTCTCACCAGCTAAGGAAAGTGAAGAATTGTGTGGAAATTCTGAAGGAAATGGAAAATATTTTTATTTCTGGACTGACTTGCTGTGCTATTCAATGTTGCTTGTTATACTCTGTTGTCCAGAATGCTCTTATTGCCATCCTCTTTGTCTATAAGATTGAAATAAAAGAGTATCTTTAATGGTTGCAGAAGATGAGAAAAAAAGAAAAATATTACATTTACATTACAATGAAAGATGATGAAATTCAGTTGTTGACTGGGTCAATCACAAATTCTTAGCAGTGCAAATGATTGTTTTCAAATACAGTCAAGTGAAAAAGAAAGTACACTCTCTTTCATTTCTATGGTTTTACTTTAACAGGGTATTATAAATATCATTGCAACAGTAAATAGAATAGAATAATAGAATTGAAGGACCTTGGAGAAGATCGCCTAATGCAGCTCAGCTAAGAGGGAGACCCTATAATATCATAGAGAAGTGGTCGTCCAATCTTTTCTGAAAAGCCTTGTAAATGGTGAGAGATTGTTGGCACAGTGGCCGAACGGCTAAAAATAGTGAGCTCCATTGTGCCTGTGAAAACCAGCCGGTATCTGCTTGCTGGAGACCCTAAGAGTCAAAGCTGCCTCTGGAGAGGTAGTGAAGGAAGAAGCAGGTGTTTCATTATCATTTATGAAACCACAATTTCTCATTAGGATGCAGAGCCTCCCAAATGTGGCAGCAGGGATGAGTTAACATTTTGGCAAGTCGCAAGCTGTGACAACTGGGACGATAAGAATTATGCTGGAGTGGTTTAGACAGAGCATTGAATGGGTGAGATGTCTCAACTTTGATTCAAAGATAAACATTGAAGTTGGAAAAATAATCTCCAAACATTAAGAAAGCAGCTACTGGATACATGTGGAGAAAGATTTTAAAGACTAGCTGAAAGATGAAAGTATCTAATGGTGCTTTAAAAAACAGAGAAACCTCTGGAAAAGACTTAACGCCTTGAAAAGTGATTATTGAGAGAAACTGCTTTTTATTTATTTTTAACCCTCCCCACCATCTGTTGACAATCAGCTGTTTGATTTTGCACCCTGTTTAATGTTGGAATTTAAGCAAGGAGCCCTCTACTGAGGAATATTAACGCAGTGTAAAGCTCCACAAGGAAAGTTTTTACAATTGTTTAATATAAACAAAGGAAAGGAGCCGAAAAAATAAGTAACACCTGGAAGACCACTGACTTTGACTCATTTGTGTAGAAAGGGCTGTGAGTGTTTCTGGAATATCTAATGCGCTCTTTTGAAGATCTTAAGACAACTGAATTACAACACGTAATATCGCAATGAAATTGTTCACTGGAAGGCTGATTTAAAAAGATTCATGGAAACTTGCTGGGCAATCGACTTGGATTACTAATGCTACTTGACAGAACATCCTATGAGCAGTAAAATAATAAGGTGATAAAGGAAAAAGGAGACCAGGAGTACTAGAGACATAATCCTTAGAGACTGATTAAACTTTGACACATCATTTTGTTGTTGTTTCTAGAACATTGAGATATTGAAATTATGGTGAATATTTATGTTTTTTAAAATATTAAAAATATTAGCGATTCAGCAGGGGATAACAATACATTGAAGGAAGAAACAAGTTATTGATGTTTAAATGTATTTATGAAAAGTGGAGGAAGAATTACAAAGAGAGAAATGATATTGTTTAAGACAAAGCGCAATGTAGAACCCCCCCAACAAATGGGGAAAAAGAGGAGTACAATTGGGAAAAAGCCAGTATGTGATGCACACGGATATATAAAAAAATTCCACTAATTACATGTAATATATATGTTAGTGGTTGGAAGACAAGGATTATGTATATTTAATTGTGGCTATTTGTTAGGTAAAGGTTAAGGTTCCTCTCGCACATATAAAGTAGTCGCTTTCTGCCTAGGAGGCAGTGCTCATCTCTACTACAAAGCTGGAAGAGTCAACACACTGTCCAAGACCCGAAGACATTCTATAGTCATGTGGGCCGCATGAGTAAAAACACCAAGGCTTACGAACGCTGTTATCTTTCTGCACCAAAGTGGTCCATATTTTTTCATTTCATTTTTACATGCTTTCTAATCGCTAGGCTATATAGTTGTAAGTAATGGAGCTCAAATTGAATCAGTACATTTTCTCTGCCACATGACTTCTGAAGCTTGGGCTTTTACAAAATAAATGATGACTCTGATGGGCTATGTCATGTGTTGTTGTTCATCTGTGGTTGTATTTACCGACTTAAGAACTTCAAGTGGACTCAATGATTTTACTATGTCCAGATACAAAATCATAGAAGTCAAGGAGAGTAATATTTTCATGACTGCATATTCTGGACGCCCTGGGAAAGATTTTCACATTTATATCTTATCTACTGGCACAGCTGTCTCTATGCATTGAAAAAAAGAAAGAACAATAAATATTGATTATATTCATTAACTTAAGGAGACATGGTTAATGTCATGGGTGAGGCACACAACAAACCAGCCAATGGGAGATGATGTTTGGTGTGGTTTATCAGGTGTTTTGGGGAGATTTGGAAACTGAAACTAACATGCTTGTTTTTAAGAAACCGTTATTCACTCTGAGCTGCTGCTGCTTGTTTTTGCTGTATTTTAAATGTTGAAAGAATCTACAAATTGGTATTAAAACTTCACTCATTTTATTATGTTTATAAAGAAGTTACCATCCTAAATGAATCAATAATCTGTGTGTTTTCGGACTGGAATTTCTGCAGAAACATTGAATACTAAATATCTGCCTTACACCATACCCTGGTTCCTTCCTTCTTAGGAGGGACAAGTATTTATTCAGACTAATAAATGCATTGAGCTATCAACACCTATACTTGTCTTTATTGAGCTACACCTGTCAATCCGTGAAGGACACCAGCTTTCGTACATATGTGGGGACTTTAACTGATGAAATGATGCCCTCAAGTTTCGCAAGATTTGAAGAATTATTACCTGCAGTTTATGAGCTCCTAAGTAAGGGCAGAAACACAACTCCTCAGACATCCTCACTTAGTGACTGTAATTGGGACTGCACTCAGTTACCATGTAAGGGATTACTAGTTATTTTTAAAAATTGCTGCATTTACACAGTTGAACTGCTGAATATGGCTGGATGGGTGGGAACCAATAGAAAACATGGTGTGCTTGTAAGCTAGAAATGAAGAAAAATAACCCAGAGGATTGCTGACACATCAATCTTGATGAAAGAAGTCGTCTGGAAAACATCAGGTCCACAGAATTATTGAGTTGGGACCTTGAGGTCTTCAGTCCATTCCTGTTCAGGCAGGAGACCCAATTCCATTCTGAACAAATGCTGTCCAATCTTCCTTGAAGACCTCCGTACGGAGCCCCCAGCAACTCTGTAGGGGAGCCATTCCTAAAGGATCCACTGTCGCTTGAAAGAGGCTTCTTGAGATCTTTCCAGTAGAGAATCGCAGCCACCAGCTCACAGCGCAGCCTCAGCGGTCCTGGATCTTGGGAGGGCTGAACCCAGCCGACACGCTTCTGGCGCCCAGTTGCTTCTGCCCAGGCTGCGGAGGAACCGAACAGCCCGGAATTCCTCCCGACCTCCTCCCACCTGCTGCCCCAACTCACCTGCCAGCTGCTGCTTCTCCATCCCAGGGAAGAGCACAGAAGCCGTTCTGCGCACCACTCCTTCTCCCACGAACGATCCGAAGAGGAAGTTCCTCTGTGCTTTTCATCTCCTCCTCCTTTCTCTAGCAATGAAGTACTCAATGGCTTAAAAACTCCTTTTAAGCTACACAGATGCTACCAAGATGCGGAAGTCTTCTTGGCACAGATGTTTCACTGCCATCTAGAAGCGACCGGAGGTGGAAACACGCTCAAGTCCAGTCTCCACCAAGCATTTGGGGAGATGTTTTTTCATCTTTCTTCTATTTACTGTACATAAACGAAATTCCAGCACTGTAAACATAAAACTTGAGCCGGTCAAATCTATTTTGGACCTTGAGCTTGTTCTTCCGGGATGCTACACCTCGCCAGTTTATGTCATTTACAAACTTCTGATGAGTTCCTCTCTATTCCCTGTCTAGATAGTTTGCGAAGATTTTGGTCATGCTAGGTCTGAAATTCAATCTGGAGAATACCCCACTGCTTATTTCTCCGTGTGGGTGTGTTCATTTGGAGGACTACATGCTGAGTACAATTTGTCAGCCACTTAAGAACCATCTTGTGTGCTGCTGTCTATCCCACATTTTTCTAGTTTTCTCCAGAAGTAGTATTGTGACCTACTTTATCAAATGCTTACTGAAACCTCCAAGTATACAATGTGTCCACAGCATTTCGCTGCTCCACCAATTTAGTCATTTTGTGAAAGAATGAAATAAGGTTTGTTTAGGATGTTCTGTTTTTGATCAACCCATTTTTGCTACTGGTTATTATTTTGTTTCTAGGTGTTCACAGATTTGTTGCCTGGATATGTTTTCCAAGATATTACCAGGTATTAATGTCAGGTTGATCTGTGTGAGGGAGGGTATAGGATAGGGTGGATATAGTGTTATTAGGGAGCGCCGGAGGTACACTTTGTGTTCTCCGGGCCAGTCACAGAAAGTCCTCAGTGATTATCCACACAGACCATAGAGTTAGATTCACTCGCAAATTTCTGAGATGTCTTTGCACCCTAAATAGTGGTATAGACAGCTTAAAAGCCTTGTTGTAAGTAAACATTGACAACTATTGACTTGGACCTTGGAGTGGCCACAGGAGGAAGAATGGTTGAGGAACTGGTGGTTGAGCCAAGGTGTTTACATTCCCTGACCACATTCCCAGAGCGCATAGTTACGGAGTTTAGGAGAGAAGAGGAACACCGGCTGCTTTCCCCTGTTTGCAAGCCAAAGTGAAGCAGCAGAGACCCTGGAGGAATCCCTGCAAGTCTGCAGGAAAAATCCTCTACTCCGTTTTCCTCTACTCACGCTCATGAATTTTTCTTTTATTTGGGATCGCAGGATACTGTCTCTCTCCCCCCACCCAAAACGAAGCTGAAAAGTCACAAGTAGTGAAGGAATGTGGCTACCTTGAGGGTGTGTGTGAGGGACTCATGTTTGTGTGTGCTTGTGGTGTTTTGGTATGTGCATGCGTTTGTGTGCAGTGTGTGTGTGTGTGAGAGAGAGAGAGAACAGAGGTTAGGTCGGATCTCTCTCTCTCTCCTCCACCCCACACACCCCCAGCAGCAGTGGTGGACATCAGTGCTCACGTTCTGTGCCTTCTAACTGCCGCCTGTCCTCTTCGGGTTGCCAAGCCTCTGCGAACTGCTCTTTCGATCCCCTAAAAAATCCTCCTTCCAAGCCTCCCACTCTTCCTCAAGCCCAGGGTAGGACTCCCTGGTGAAGCTTAGACATGAACTTTTAGGAATCACAGAACAACAGAGTTGGCAATCTGGGAGGTCATCTAGCCAATCCCCTGCTCGAGCAGGAGAGTCTATTCCAAATATTAGCCTCTCACGTAGGGTCAAGTCACAGCCTCTGATTGTGAGGGAAGAGCTCCGTCCCAGGTCACCTGAGGTGATCCAGTCCTTCTCAGCCATTGAAGAATCCTAAGTCAACCACCTGAAGAACATGCTTAACACTCATTCACACACACACACACCCATCGAAACTGGATGCAATAAGAGAACATTGCAATTCTGATTGTGCTGTACCTTCTCCCCGCGCCTACTTCTTATGCTTATGTGAATTAAAGAGGTGCCTTCCAAAGAGGAGTCTCTTCTTGTGTAAGATATGTGTGGTGCAGGCTTGGGAAATGTTTTCCTGCCTCTTCAGAAATGGAGTTTCATATCTTCTAATGCCATTTTTTATTCTCTGCACTGGGTGGCCTCTGGGCATGGAAAGACCGTGCTGGGCTGGGAGCACAGAGGTACACTTTGTGTTCTCTGCTCAGTCATGCAATGTCCCCAGTGATTATCCATGCAGACCACGTAGTTACATCTCACTAGCAAACTCTGAGATGCAATTCTGCACCCCAATAATTGTATAGGGACAACTTAAAGTCTTGTTGTAAGTAAATATTGACAAGTAGCTGAATTGGGCCACAGACTGGGCACAGAAGGAAGAATCTCAGACAGGATTTTCTGGACCAGTGAGTCAAGGTATTTACATTCCCCTGATGATATCTCACAGAGAGCATATCTTGTCATGCTGAACTTGTAAGGTAAAGTTAAAGATTCACCACATATACGTGCTAGTCATTTCATGGCTCCAGGGGGCAGTGCTCATCTCCGTTACAAAGCTGAAGAGCTGAAGCACTGTCTTTGAAGACGTCTCCTGTGGTCATGACTGGCATGATTAAACACTACCGAAGGCACACGAACACTGCCACTTCTCCCAAATGATCCCTATTTTTAATATTTCAGCATTTACATGCTTGAACTGCTAGGCTACAGAACCTGGGACAAGTAATGGGAGCTCACCCGCTACGTGGTGCTATGATTCGAATCACATACTGCCAATCTTTCTGATCTACGTAAGCTTAGTATCTAGCCACTGATCCACTCTGAAAAGCTGCCAACGCTTTGTTGGAATCCAGCAGTGTACAAATACTACTTGCATGCTTAATATATGTCTATCTTGCAATGATTGCTGCTTTACATGAGGCAGGTTTAGTTCTGGCATCGTCTCTTTCTTTATACTTCTTCTTTTTCACTTTCCTCCAATTTTGACTAGGAGGAGTACTAGGTTGTTTTTATGAGATGTTTGGCGGAAAACCATAGTGGCTG
Organism: Pseudonaja textilis; assembly: GCF_049901715.1. NCBI lineage: Eukaryota > Metazoa > Chordata > Lepidosauria > Squamata > Elapidae > Pseudonaja > Pseudonaja textilis. Next base: position 12,205 of record NW_028262757.1, on the reverse strand, counting down.
AGTGTGCTATGCGAGAAAACGCTGAAGAAATGTGATAATTACGTGTTGCTATCGTTAAGAAAAATTGTAATGGGATTTGACCTGAATCAATTGTACATTGAGTGCCATTCAAAGAGACTTGGGTTAACTTTTTCTTATGTTGATGTCCTTCTAACTGATTGTTTTGGGAGGCTCTAATGAACAGTGTTTTCAGAGAAGTCACAGACTCCTCTCCCTGAGGGAATGTACAGCAGGAGAAAGTCACTGACTCCCTTCAAGTGGGCTTGGTGGGTCCTCCGCCCAACTAGTATATTCCAGGTGTGAGTGCACTGTTGTAAAGGTGGGTGGCGAGATACAGAACACAGATTTTACATATTTCAATTCTGGTGTCAAATGATTCTGAGGAAATGACTGATTGGGAATCTATTACAGTAGACCAGGGCACAAACTCCCACACACAGTAAGCTGTCATGACATATTGGGAATTTTCCTTCACTAAATGGGGCATGGGGTGTGGCCAGCATGTGATGCATCCAGTCAGTAATGGCTCCAGTACTCTATACTATCCCTCTTGACTCTTACGCTGGCTTTATTTAAATTTATCTGATATATTTATATAGCCTCAAAGAAAGTTTGAGGTTTTAGATCATTATAAAGCCTCAACTCTTTAATCATATATCTATTACGATAAAGATGTGCACTAAGATATAACACCAAGGAAAGAGAAAGAAAGGAAAATGGATTAAATATAATTTATTATTTTAAAAGTTTAGAAATTTTTGCACATTAAATTCAAAGTCACTTGGAGGTTGAGATTCTGGCCAAGAGAGCCTCTCTGGCTCTCCACACGCCAGTCCTGATCTGCTCCTGGTCACTGAGTGTCCTTGCAAAGGGATCGCATGCAATGTGGGACCTACTTAAAAATTAATCTGCTTTTTTGAACTGTGTTGGTGAAATGAACAATCTTGGAATTTCTTTGGTGTCTTCCATCCCAACAAAATCTGACCATCTGGTCTGCATTGCTAAAATGTCATTTTTGTCACAAAAATTTGAATGAATTTTAAAAATAATTATGAGGCCCAGAGAAAAGTGAAAGAATATAGTTATCTCCATGTTCTAGTAAAGACATTTGTTCCAATGTTTACAGAAATGCCACACTGCCTTTATTTGTCTTCTTCTCAAAAGCTATTCATGACTCTACGAATGCTCTTTTAAATGAAACATCACTGTTTAATGTTTTTTCTCACATTTCAAGGCAAAACATCCACTTAAAATGCACTGTGCCCCTTTGATTTTGCTCTCACCCTCCAGCTGTCAGCACATGGTGGAGGTGATTTGCAAACGAAGATCACAGCAGGAGTTGGGAATAACTTCTCTAGATTTACTCCCACCTTGCCAGGATCTTCCTTCAGCACCCTCCTTGCAAGCTCTCCTGTATTCAAAACCAATAACTCTTTCCCAACTAACATTCCCACAGCTAATCTCCCCTCCACAGCCACCTGCACTTCTGTGACAGCTTTGTCACTGCCCCAAACATACAGTATTTGCTATTCATATGTTTTCTTCCTACATCGTGCTCACTTGACATAATATGAACAGACATGCTGATGCAATAGAATTCCCTGGAACAGTTAGGAAAGAGAGTTCCTGAAATCCTTCTGCTTCTTCTCTCGCTTTCCATGAGGAGCCACAACTTAACGGTCTGTGCAGAGTGTTTCAACTCAGCAGATGCTGGTTAGAGAATTCTGTGGCTTCAACCAAGTTATAGCTTGGAAAAGGGGAGGCCGTTCAGAAAGCATTTTCAAGAACATGCTTATTCAGGGAATAAGGCTGGGACACGCCTGCATGCCAATAACAGGCAGACTCAACATAGAATACGGCTGGTTTAATTTAGCAGCCGGCTTTTATAGCCGCCGTCGGCGAGCCAGCCAGTACAACCGCAGAACGAACGGACCCGATAGGGAACTTGTGTCAGTCCCGAGACATAACACCCCTTCCTCAGATACAACATATAGTCTTTTGGTCATGGAGCCAAAGTAGCCGTGCTTCCTGACCATGCAATTTACAGTCACAGCGGTACAGAGTTCGAGAATCAGAACTGGGTTTACAGATGAACAGATCGATCTAAATCTGCCTGAGTCTGGGAGGTCACAGTCTCACATTGTTAAATTGTCATTGTCATGCATCCATCCCAGTGGTGTCCTGGTTTGCACGGCTGGCGCATCTGGTGGACGCATCCGCTCACCGTCCGATCTCGGTTTATGTCCGCGGAGACTGCTCGCGCACTGGTGGTCCCGCTGGGGATCGGCGGCGATTGATGGTCACTGGAGTCCTGGGTCACGCGCACATGTCCGCCTGGCAACTTTATCGGTCCAGATGTTCAACAGACGCGCTTCGCCCTCCAACCGATGCGGCATGACCGGTTCCGGCGATACACGATCTTCCGGTACCCACAGTGGGTCGCCGCAGAGTTCCGGCAAACACTTGATCCTGTAATACAAAACTCCGACCTGCATTGTTGGTTCCAATCAAAGAAAGGGCTAGGTGGATGGAATATTCAACACGTCCTTAGCGCTCGCTTATCAGTAGTTTCTCGCTGGAGACTTGTTTGTGACAGTACATGGGGTCGAAAGTGTTGACTTTCAAAGGAAACGAGGAGTTTGAGCAATGCCTTGAGTGAACTCTTGCCAGCTTTTCTTAGTTGATCTAATTGTTTCTCTCTCCGCCATCCCCCATTGCCATGATGAAAGGTTTATGAGATATGCTGATGCTCCAGGCGACATATCGCTGAATGCTATGGACGTAAATTGGAGGGCCATTGTCTGAGACTATAGTGTCACAGACCGTGGCGTGAACAAAATAAGCGGTCAGAGCCTTCAACAATTGTTTCGGTGGTGGTTGTGAGTAGGAGAGCCATGAACAACCATTTGGGAGAATGAATCCACGACTACCAAGAAGGTCTGCTGGAATGGCTCCTGCCAAGTCAATATGCAACTATGACCACATGGCAGTTGGCACTTTCCCATTTGGTTGGGGTGGTGAGTGGTGGTGCTACCGATTCCTGACAGGGGACGGCAGGAGCTACCCATTTCACGATCTGCCGCTCATGCCCGGCCACCAGACGTAATCTCTGAGCCAACGCTTTCATCCGGACGATGCCAGGGTGTCCTTTGTGTAACGCCAGGACGGAAAAAAGAAAGGGTTTTGGGATGACAACTCATCCCCATAACAGGCAGTCCTGTAACCGGAAAGTTCTACATGGTTCTAAACGAGAAATCAGCGAGAGATTATTGCCCGGCCACCCTCCGCACCTGTCCAGAACCTGGGCGACAGTTTGTCTTTGAGTGGAGGCGATGTCACGAGCGTGGTGGTCACCGGGATGTTGGAACCCACTCGGCATCGAAATGGCATGGACCGGGCCGGGTCTTCCACGGGTGCAGGTACGGGCAGCGGCTGAGGGCGCACAAGGTACAAGGTTTTTTCCTGCGGTGAACCAGTCGCAATGAGTAAGCCGCTAGGAATAAGGTCCAATTTAGTCATCCTGGGTGACAAGACTTGCGTGCTGTTTTTCCTGAGAGAAGCCTTCAACAGTGGCTTCAGGTCTGTGACAAGTTCAAAGTTGTGACCGAAAAGAAATTCATGGAATCTTTTTGACCGCAGCAACGAAGGCTGCAGGGCTCTTTGTCAATTTTGGCTGTAATCATCGCTTGTTGAAAAGTTGCTCTGGGAGAAGAATGCCATTGGAGCTTGGAGCTGCAAAGTTCAGCTCAAGACAGCCCCAATCCCGGTAGCCAAGAGGCATCTGGCGCACTAAGATTAGGGAAGAAGAAGGACAATCATTAGGACAGTCCAGGTGAGGCAGGCGATTTGACTGCCTTAAAGGCGTATTCTTTGTGTCCTCACCATGGCGTGTTTTTGTTCCAGAAGTCTACATGCAATGGTTCAAGCATTGATGTTTAGGTAGGAACGATGCATAGAAGTTATAAACCCAGAAAAGCCTGGGTAATTCTGACTTGGAAGAAGGAGTGGGTGTCTCTGTGAATGGCTTGACTTTAGATTCCACCGGTGGATGCCGGAGGTATGCCTATCTTATACCCAAGTAGAGTCCACCTGCTTAGGGTGGGCATGGCGTGGCACACATTTCTCCTCTTTAGTTTGAGGCCATGCTGCCTGAACCTATCCAATACCGGGCCTTCTGATCCTGAGGAAAGTTGGGGCTCATCCCTGGCTGAAAACCAGTCATTACTGCCACGGAACCACGCCAGGAGCCTTGGCATCTGCTCCATTAATGACTGGGAAAATGCTCTGGGGCGACGCTAACACCAAATTGGAGGCGCTTAATCAAAATGCCTCTCTGTGGGTGATGGGCCAGTTTGTAATTCGCCGCTTTAAGGTTCACAGAAATTGCTGATAAGTTTGTGACATATCCAGTAATTTGGCTAATATGGTTCCTGGCTCTGTGTCGTGTAGTAAGTGCGAATTACTGGGACTGGGGTATGCGCTAGTCTGTAGAGATGGGTTAATTGTGGTCTTATAGTCAGAACACATTCTATACTGCCATCTTTTAGGGGTAAGATAACGGGGGTCTTCCTAATTAGCAAAACTGCGGGCTCGATCACCCCTTTGTTTGAGCAACTTGTCCAGTTCTGCGTCCAGTTTAGGCGTAGCTAGTACTCTACGCGTGCCTTAAACGGACGGAACTGCTTGTGGGTCCACTGAAAAGGAAATGGGTGTATCCTTATAACAACTCAATCTATTGCTGAACACATCAGCATAGGCTCGGTAAATAGTGAGTTTATCGAAGGTGAGACAGCATGAACTCTGTTAAGGTCAGAAAGGGGAACCAATCCAACCCAAAAGGCTAGGGAGGGCACCACCATTTACTCTTCCGCTACTAAAAAGGCAGATGGCCTTGGGGCTGATTTGAACAACGAGGAACTCTGCCTGTTCCAAGTACTGAATATTCTTTCTTGATAGTCCCTCAAGGTGAGACCCACTCTTCGGAGCTGGTTCCAGACAGGCTGGGTCGTATTTTCAAGTGTGCTCCACGAGATGATCGAGCGCTGACCCGGCATCGACTTCCATAAGGCAGGGTTTACCTTCAAATGAATAGAGAAAGATTTTGTTAGTGTCAAAAAGTGTGGTTAGCTTGAAAACGATAACAATTTTCTACTTGCTTGGGTGGCCCCAGAGGGGAGTGGAGCGGACGCTGACTTTTGTGGAGCCACGGTGGTCGCTCTGGCAGGCCTCTAAGTGACAGTGGCTTCTTGCTGCACTGTTGCAGATACGCCCTGAACTCAGTAAGTCGCTTCGGGCATGGGAACCTCTGCGAGGGAGGCACGTCAACAGGATGTGTTTAGTGTTGCTCCCAGGTCTAGCTCCTACCTGTGGCTGCTTGAATGGTTTGAGACGATGAACTTCAATTGTTCGTGGGTCTTCTTCGCTCACCAGCTTCCTCGAATGAATAGTGACCGGACTGGGTTTGGCTGCGCCTTGTATTTCTGTGTTAGCTGATTGGCCGCTGAAGCTCTGTGGCCAAGGCTTCTCGATTGCTTGGGCGAGGTTGAGATCTTTCTGGCCTCAGCAAATGCCTCTGTAACCTTAAGTCTCTGACCCACAGACGAGTTGGATCAAGGAGCATATCATCTAGGTACTTTAAATTGCAGGGAGAGCTGCAGTTCAGGCGCTACATACTGATTGATAGATTTCATCCTGCTTGCTTCCTCATACGAGAAGGCAAAAAATATTCACAGATTCAGCGATGGCTTCGGGAATAATGGTTGAGTCTCCAAATAGCTCGGACCAAGGACGCTTTCAATTTTCAAAGGGGCCAGCGCAGATGTGGCATCAAATACCGCGTCTCAGCAACTCAGGAAGTACGCATTTCTTCCAGTGCTCAGTAGCATCGCCAGACCGATGGCATCAATGGTGATTGAAGCGTGTTTGTAAGAGTCCTCACTTGTCTTCATCTGGCTTAAATGGCGAACGCCGGATTTGAATTATATTGCTTTTCAGCTCGTTGGTGGACTGACCAATTTACCAAACAAGTCTCTGATAGTGTGAAAAGTAGCTGTAGTTGAACAACGGGCTGCTCGAACAGCAGCTTTCAGCTGAGGTCTTCCTCAAAAATGCTGAGGCAGCTGAGGCTGTCAGCGCCCTACTTTCTCACAAGGGCAGAGGTTGTAGGGCTGTTTTTTTTTTCGTACATCACGTGCTTCATGGCCAGAGCTACCAACAACAGCTCCACGAAGCTTTCACTGGCGGTTGAGGCAGTGCCCTACTTTCTCAATGAAGCAACGATGTATACATGCTCCACTTTCACTGCGAATCTCTCACGGTGCGCGCTACGGTTCAGCATTTAGGTGTGTGTTGCTCTTTGATATTTGCTGCTGGTTGGCCATATCCCACCTTAAGCCGCCAATGTTATAGCTTGGAAAAAGGGAGGCCACACCAGAGCATTTCAAGAACACGCTTTATTCAGGGAATAAAGGGGGCTGACGCGTCTGCATGCTAACAGGCAGACCTACCAGCGAACAGCGGCTGGCTCGACCTAGCAGCCGGCTTTTATAGCCGGCTGTCGAAGGGAGCCAGCCAATGGGGCTGCAAACGCCCCTCGCAGAATGAACGGACTCTGATAGGGAACTTGTGTCAGTCCCTGGAGACATAACACAAACCTTGAGGACACTCAGGTAGAAGAAGGCTGGGACTTTGTAAGTGACATTTCTGTAATCTATCATGATAAATATGCAAAAACACCACCATTTTTTTGCAGAACTGTACAATTTCTGCAAAAATAAATATCCAGCAACTTCTTCTGCTAATGGCCACATAGCCATTTTCAAATTTCTCCCCTCCTTCATGTCTAATACTATGACGTATTTGACTAAAAAGAATCAGGCCAAAAAGCAAATAGTCAATTTCTCAGCTGGACTTATGATGGGACATAAGAAAGGAAATTCAAGCCTTCTTTACATTCATCACTTTGGGCCCCATGTGGATTTTCTTGTGTGTGATAAGGGTGGACTGTCTCCTGAAGTCGGGGCACTTAAATGGTTTCTCTCCTGTGTGTATACGCACATGATTTATAAGGTTAGTGTTATGTCCTGAGGACTTGGTAGTTCTCCCTCTGGTCCACGCTCTAGGCGTGGGCGTTTTCTTCCCTCCTCCCATTGGTTGACCCTCCCCTCCAGCCTGCTATAAAAGCAGGCTGCGGGGTCCAACCCTTCGCTGATTGCTGCGAGCCAGTCCCTGCGTGGCGAGCACGGTCAGCCCTTTATTTATGAAATAAAGTATTGTTGCACTCATGCTCTGGTTCAGCCTCTCATTCCTCAAACTTAACACTGGCGACGAGGGTGGGATCGCTACCAGAAGCACCATGCAACCGCTGAGTCACTAGCCCGATGCGCAACTAGAGAGAGAGCGATCGGGCGGCGAGAGATAACACTGAACCGCAACCAGAGAGAGCGGTCAGTGGCAAAAGAGCTGAACGCACTGAGCGAACGCTGATTCGCCGACAGAGAAAGCGGTCAGCAGCGAAAGTTAGAAGCGTCTGTAGCCGCTTGTTAGCCCAGCTACAGGGAAAGCAAAGCGCTGCGAGCCGCAGCTGCTTGAAAGGCGCGAAATTCAAACGGTTGTCATTTGAATTTCAAACCCTGAGAATCACAGCACAGCGCTGTAGTCCAGTCACTAACGCGCACACAGGCGCGAATCCTGACGCCACCAACGGCTAGCAGTCAAACGTGGCGATCCCAGAGAGAGGAGAGGTCGGTGAATGGCCCCTCCAGAGCTGAATCACTCGCCTTCCACAGGCACTGAGCGTCACAAATCGCCCCAGAGAGATTTCCTTTTCACAGGTCCCAGCACCATGAGCTCCAATCCGGCCTTCCCGGCATTCAAACCGGACGAGGAGAAGTGGGAATCGTACAAAAACCGCTTCAACCACTACATCGACGCGGTTGGCCTGGCCGACGCGGGTGAACATAGGAAAAAATCCTATTTCCTGATTTATTGTGGGGCCACTGTCTACGATACCGCAGCAGCTCTCGTAGCACCGCGGGAGCTAAAGAACGTTCCGTGGTCAGAGCTACTCGAAATTCTCACAAACCACTACGCCCCTCGGCCATCCCAGATCGCCAGGAGGTTCACGTTCCGTATGAGGAAGCAAGCGAACGGTGAAACCATCAATCAGTACATGGCCGCCCTCAGAACGGCTGCGTTACATTGCGGTTTTGGAACTTATCTGGAGGACATGCTTCTCGACCAGCTGGTATGTGGAGTCAAAGACCTCCACCTGCAGAGGCGCCTGCTAGCAAAAAAAGACCTCAATCTCGCACAAGCAGTGGAGGAGGCTTTAGCAGCCGAATTGGCAACAAACTCAGCCACGGAAATCCAGGGCCCAAACGCCAAACCGACAGCGTTACCAGTCCACTCCGAAGAGGTGGTAATGGAGGAACCAGTCGGTGATGAAGACGACGTCCACCGCCTCTCCAATGATAGACGGCCGCAGGTAGGAGCTAAGCAGGAGAACACCGGTCCGCCCAAGCGCATCACCCTGTGCCTGGCCTGTGGGGGACCTCACCAAAGGGCAACCTGCAAGTTCAAAGGAGCCACCTGCAATAACTGCCATAAGAGGGGACACATCGCGAGAGTCTGCCAAGCACCCCAAACCGCAGCACAAAGATACTCCCCCTCGCGCACGGTGCCACAGAGGCAAGTATTAAATTGTCGCACGCACCGCCTCGCCAAGCACGTTTTCCACTCTGTCAATAAAATTTCTCTTTCCGTTTCCATAGAAGGTAAACCATGCCGTATGGAGGTTGACACGGGGTCAGCGCTCTCAATAATATCGTGGAACACCCTCAAGAGGCTCCAGCCCAGCTTATCTACTAGCCAGCTACAGAGATGCCAGTTCGGTCTGAAGGACTACCAGGGGAGGACCATTCCAGTAATCGGCAGAGGCAAGTTCCTTGTCAGTTTAGAGCTTTTAAAGGCCACCTACCTCTAGTGGTAGTTAATGGCAATCTACCCACTCTATTGGGGCTCGATTGGTTTCCCCATCTCGGTCTAGGGCTAACAGGAGTCCATGCTGTCTCAACCTCAGACACTGACTCCTTGTTCGCTGATTACGCAGACGTCTTCAGCGAAGAGCTGGGGTGTTATAATGGTACCCCCATCTCATTTTCAGTTGACCCCCAGGCAGTCCCAATCAGACTAAAACCGCGTAGAGTCCCTTTTGCAATTCGACCAAAACTCGATGCTGAATTGGACAAACTATTAAAGCAAGGGGTCATTGAACCAACAGACTTCGCCAAATGGGAGACGCCCATCGTCACACCCCTCAAAAAAGATGGCAGTCTGAGAATTTGCTCGGACTATAAGACTACAATCAATAAATTTTTGCAAGTTAGCGCCTACCCGGTACCAGTAATTCAGCACTTATTACACACGTTCGAACCGGGTAAGATCTTTGCTAAATTGGACATGTCCCAGGCATACCAGCAGTTCCCTGTCGATAACCAGACAGCGGAGCTTCAGACCATTGTTACTCACAGGGGTGCCTTTCGTTGTAAGCGTCTCCAGTTTGGCGTAAGTGTTGCCCCAGGTATTTTTCAATCCCTCATGGAGCGGATCTTACAGGGCCTCCCTGGCGTAGTACCCTACTTCGACGACATTTTAGTCTCGGCCAGGGACAGACCCCAACTCTTCCAGAGAGTTCGAGCAGTGTTAGAGAGGTTCAGACAGCATGGCCTCAAGTTGAAAAAAGAAAAATGTGCCATTGCCACTAGACAGGTGGACTTTCTGGGTTATAAAATTGACGCCTCTGGCATTCATCCCCTGGAGTCTAAGGTTAAGGCAATCCACGAGGCTCCCACTCCAACCTCCAAAATGGAACTGCAGGCTTTCTTGGGGCTTCTGAACTTTTACGCTGCCTTTCTACCCCATAAGGCTTCAGTAGCCGAACCCCTACACAGGTTACTTGACAAAAATACACCCTGGCACTGGGGACAGAAGGAAAGCCGGGCATTCGACGCCGTCAAATCGCTGCTCACCTCGGAGGCGGTAATCATTCAGTTCGACCCCAACCTTCCCTTAGTATTAGCGGCAGACGCATCCCCATTCGGAATCGGGGCTGTCTTGAGCCACAGGCTTCCCAATGGCGCCGAGGCTCCAATCGCCTTTTTCTCCAGAACGCTCTCTGCCACGGAGCGCAACTACAGCCAGATAGACAAGGAAGCCCTAGCAGCCGTTGCGGCCGTTAAAAAGTTTCACGAATTCTTGTTTGGCCATTTTTTCGAACTCGTGACCGACCACAAGCCGCTACTGGGCCTACTAGCTGGGGACAAGCAGACTCCGCAGATCCTTTCCCCGAGAATGACACGATGGGCCCTTTTCTTAGCAGCCTATTCCTACAAGCTTATTCACCGCCCGGGCAAAACTCTCTCCCACGCTGACGCTCTCAGCCGCTGTCCCTTGCCCGCTCCGGCTGAAGACCCCGCTCCAGTCCATGCGATCTTCGAGATCGCCCAGCTTGACATCCCCATCACTGCTTTGGACATAGCTACCAAAACTAAGACGGATCAAACGCTCGCCCAAGTGCTCGACTGGGTGAGGAGGGGGTGGCCGGGTGGAAATGTTGAGAGCAAATTCACAGCTTTCAAGACTCGCATGCAGGAACTGTCCAGTCTGCAAGGCTGTCTACTTTGGGGCACTAGAGTGGTCATCCCAGCATCACTGCGCACCCGAATCCTGGAGGCATTACACGAGGGACACCCGGGCATCGTGCGTATGAAGGCGCTGGCGCGAAGCTACGTGTGGTGGCCGGGTCTCGACGAAGACATAGCGAATTGGGTAAGTTCCTGCAGCACTTGTCAGGAATCCCGTCCTGCTCCCCCCGTTGCCACCCCAACTAGATGGGAAAATGCGAGTGCCCCGTGGTCCCGGATACACATCGATTTAGCCGGCGCCTTGCATGGAAAGATGTTCCTAGTGGTCGTAGATGCGTATTCCAAATGGATAGACGTAGCGCAGCTGTCCACGACCACCACACTGGCAATCACCAATGTATTAACTCGCCTATTTGTCACACACGGCTTACCAGACGCCATAGTATCCGACAACGGACCGCAGTTCGCGTCAATTGAATTCAGCCGTTTCGCAGCCAACCTGGGCATCCGCCATATTCTCACAGCCCCATTTCACCCTGCCAGTAATGGGTTGGCCGAGAGGGCTGTCAGGACAGCAAAGGAAGCCCTGGCTAGATTTAACAAGGGGGACTGGCACCACAAACTCTCGCGGTTCCTGATGAGCCAGCACTCAACACCGTGTGCCGTCACCAATAAGTCCCCAGCAGAACTCCTGATGGGCCGGCGCCTGAGGACGGTCCTGGACAGGCTGCACCCCCAATACTGTTCTGACTCTCCCCTCGCATCCTCATCAGGGGTTAGATGTTTTGCCTTGCAGGAGCCGGTATACACGAGGAACTTCGCGGGTGACCCCCTGTGGGTTCCGGGTGAGATCATGGCCATCACAGGACCGAGATCGTACCGGGTCAGGCTGGAAGATGGCCGAGTCTGGAAGAGGCACATAGACCAGCTGCGTAGTCGCCTCAGCACCACTACCAGCCGAGACCTGATGGCACGAGACGAGGGTGAGACTCACCAGCAGCCCCACGTATACATCGCACCCAGTGACCGGTCTACTCCCGCAGCCGTTCCAGACAGCCCGAACTTGGACAGCGGGACCCAGACGGTTGACCAACCCGACCCAGTCAGCGAGAGTGCGGCCCCAGCGTCCGTTCCTTCGAGTCCAGGGGACGCACAACCCAGGGGGCGCCATGGAGACTCTCAGTCGGTCCTGCCGTCGCAGACAAGCCCCGAACGGACGGACGTTGTTCCAGCGCTGCGCCGTTCCGGGCGCCAAGACAAACCCCCAATCTACCTCAAGGACTATGCGTGTTCGCATCTGGGGGGAAGGGGTGTTATGTCCTGAGGACTTGGTAGTTCTCCCTCTGGTCCACGCTCTAGGCGTGGGCGTTTTCTTCCCTCCTCCCATTGGTTGACCCTCCCCTGCAGCCTGCTATAAAAGCAGGCTGCGGGGTCCAACCCTTCGCTGATTGCTGCGAGCCAGTCCCTGCGTGGCGAGCACGGTCAGCCCTTTATTTATGAAATAAAGTATTGTTGCACTCATGCTCTGGTTCAGCCTCTCATTCCTCAAACTTAACAGTTAG